>NW_009952711.1:6000835-6002603 GCF_000747805.2 Chaetura pelagica
AAGAACCAGATGAATGAAAGCTTTATTATTCAAAACTTATTGTAGTTAGTAGCCCACAGCAATTACTTAACATTCTGACCTTAAAAAAACTGATGCTTCAAATCTGCCATGTTGCATGCCAGAAAGAACACAATAAAAATTAAAAAACAACAAAAGAACCCAATAAAACTTTTATATAAGTCCTCAGCTTTTATATAATACTCAGTGATATAGCCCTAATTACATAAGATGTAACAGTAATGCCTTTCAAAATCAACAGTGCTGCTCAAGTAAGGATTTAAAAACAAGAAAAATCAGGTAGTCTAATCAAGCATGGCCACTCACAGCAGATACACACAACAGAAAGAAACTGTTTTTACCAAGATTAAGCAAGTGATCTTGAAATTATAGACAATAATAGAAAATACTAGAAGTGTTTTGCAAAAATATAAGGTTTTGCCATTTATTAAAAACCTGTTTACAAATAATGTTAACTCATGACACATAACGTTGTCATCTTCAAGCAAGTTCCTAAATATTGACCTATATTATACTACTCTGTTATGTTACCAGAGGTTAAAGCCACAAAATTCTGACTTTGTTTGTAGTAATACTGTCCAATTAAGAATCTAGTTTCATGTATAAATACATAATTACTTGGACCTGTTCACAATCCTCACACAAATATGATGTTAAGAACTTTCTATAGTAAATGTACGAGCAGAGGTTTTCATTCTGCACAGTAGCTAAAATTCTCATAGTTCTGATAGCCCAGATGCTTGTAACCCAATGATGACTGAAATGAAACTACTGTGCATCTTGAAAAGACATCCAAGACAGTCTTCACTAAACTAACACAAAAGAGTAGTTTGCATGCATGGGCCATTTGTGTTTTTGTGGTTACTTGCCAGTAACTTCACAAGGTGATGAAGCTGGCCTTAAAGAACCAGACCTCTTAGGGTTTATGCTGATTTACTGCACTTCATAAACAAGGTGCTTATAGAGATTACTCCCCCGTGTAGAAGGAACTGGAGAAATACAGACTATGTACAGATATGTGGCAATTTGTTACACAATTCTATCCAAACTCTGTATCTTAACTGAGAAAAACAACAAATCCTAGCTAAAACCCTAAAAAATAACCACCAAACCAAAACAAAACACCCCAAACCCAATGGGCAGTTATAAACTTTCATAGAGAGAACAGCTATTCTGTGTGCCTATCTACAGGACTATGTGACCATGGCTTTCAGAGATTATTCTCAGAATTGATAGGAATGCAAGTCTGTCCAGTGAAAATGTTTCAATATTTTCCATAACTATTTTTAAGAAATAAAACCAGTGTTACATAACATATCACTATTATGGATATTATTTGACTATTTCTATTAGTACTTATAATGAAATGGTGACAATTAACAACTGATGGAGCAACCAAGAAGTAACTGATATGTCATGACAGATTTCAACCTGAAAATTGGAAAGGCTGTTACAGAACTATCTAGCCTGACCCCCACCTGCTTGGTCCGCTTAAGACGCTGATATTTCTTCCCTTTCATTAAAGGCACACAACAATGTCAATTCTTAAATCTAATTAATCAATTTAAAATAAACCTAATCAACCGGTTCCTACATCATAATGTTCTGACCTAAACAGAGATGCCCAGATTGGGGGGAGAGCGAGTACAGGGAGGAGTACAGGGCAGTTTCTCCAGCCCGCCTCTCCCCGCGCTCACGCCAGCAGCCTGTAGCCGCAGAGACGCACACGGACCCCGCTCCGCCGCTGCCA
>NW_009952711.1:6003286-6034668 GCF_000747805.2 Chaetura pelagica
TGTATTGAGCTACGGCAGCGGCTCTTCGGCTTCACCTACCCGAAGATCTGACGCCTACAGCTCGTAATAAACTACCAAGTCTATAAAAAGTAGAAAGAAATGTATAGAATATCCTCATCCTTTTTCAGAAGCACAGAGTTTTAAAGATGTTCTGCTCCACATTTTTTTTTCTACATGCAATGATTATTTTCTTTGCTGCAAAGCTCAGTGTTTTCTTCTAAAAAGAACACTTTATAATAGGAGGGGAAAAGAGAAAACTATTCACGAGACACAAATATTGGTCTTTCATAAGTGCATAGAATCCACCTGTGAGCTGGTTTAGATTTGACTTCAGATGCTGGTAAGTGTTTTGGGGTTTCTGAAGTTACGAAGATTAAGGACATTCCTTATTCTGCACAAAACCTTTCCCACACACTGTCTCCTTAAACCAATTCCTAGGTTTATTAAGTCACGGAGTCGGAATTCCATTCCGTAAAAACACTTTTCAGAATTTTTTTAATAGCAATTGACAGGGAACAGGCAAACAATTTACAAACATGGTAACAGCTTCTTGCCAGCTGCAATTTGACCAGAAGCTGGCTGTGACATGCCATCACGGTGAAAAGCTGTTATGTAGGGTGGGAAGCCCAAAACCAAAAACTTGAAACATCTAGAAAAGCCACTTCAGGAAAAAAGGGATCTCTCCCCCCCATCTAGATATATCAAGCATTTGCAGTGGTAATTTAAGAACAACATTAATTACTCCTGAAACTTCCCATTGTGTTCTTCCCTTTGGAATACTTTATTCATGGTTCCCCTCTAAGAATGTGTTAATTCTGGAAACTTCATTTAATTTTCTTGTCTAGGAAAGTAGAATGTTTATGAAAGATTTTATTATTTTTTTTTAAATCAAGAATCTGACCCAGTTGTCACACTTCATGTAAGGAACTGCTTTTGGTTTGATGCTTTGCTTTCTAATATTATACCCCTTTATGTTTTGCCAAAATAATAGCATTTTCTGCAGTAACTTATCTCTTACAGATACTACTGCTACTAAAGCATGGAACTCTTCATTACTCACAGAAAATACAGTATTTGTTTCTAAATCTTAAATCTACTAAACCACCTCTGATTCTGGAATAAAAACACCAAGAGTTTCAACAGAATGTGAATCTTCATTCTTCTTCCACAACCACAATAGAACTAATTTTGCAGCTTTGTACTTTATGTAGAAGAATATGCTGATTTTTACAGTAATCAGTGTAACATGGTCAAGGACTCACACAAGCAGTACACTTCAGGATTTTTTTTTCTTTTATTCTAAAAGTATCTGTTATCAGCTACATTATATAAATATTTATTTTTACTCTCTCTAAATTACTTATAGAACTTACTGCTGATGATATTGTCAGGAGAGTATAATGAATTCTGAGTAAAAATTTACTTATTTTTTCACATTTGTGCCATTAGAGAAGTCAATTTTTATTATTCCCTCTTAAAGGTAATTTACTTCTATTGATTCTTTACAATCTGGTTCTAGTGTCTCTGATCCAAGTTCTCCTCACATACAGTCCATATCTGGGACCTTGACTGAGCTTTACTGAGAATTACCACGTAGCAAAACAAGGGGGGGGCAGTGAGGGAGGAAGTCGGAACAAACAAACAAAAAAAGGGTCGTGGGTAGGAAACAAGTTAGCAACTCAAGGGTTTCAGAGATAACATACTGATACAAAAAGCTACAAAAGGAAGGAGAATCTGGGGATGGCATTTCAGTAGGAGCAAGGATCAGCCCATTTAAAGGGCTGGCGAAGGGATTCCTTCCCTGCTTTTGCAGCCCAGTTTAAAATAAAAATAGAGCAGAAACACTTGGTCTTTTCAGGGTGATGCACATATCAGACTAATCATAGCTTTCTGTTGTTCATATTAAGAAATATTTCCTCTGAACTCTTAAATCACATTTATCCAGCTTGCAGAGCCTCTGCATACAATAATGCTCATTGGACTAGAAGTGACCTAGAGTGGGAGAGTTACAGCATCTCCATTCCACACAACCCTCAGTCACATACTTAAATTCAAGTATATACATAACAGCACTACTGACACACTAATTAAGAGTCATCCTGAGACTTGCCATGAGTAGCAGCAGCAGAGAAAGATTCAGCAATAAAGAACACACTACCAAACTGGAAAACCCCCCCAAAACTTGTGTTTGGTAGTGAATTAAAACAACCAACCCCAGTAATTTGAAAACAGGGAAGGAGGGTAGATGACAAGAAAGATCCATCATGATAAAGTAGGAACTCCCAAGGCAGATACTGCAAGGATCTGGAAGCTGAATGCTTGCAACAATTCTGCTCAGTGCTAGGATTGCCAGAGCAAAGAGTTACATAATTTATTACAAATCTGGAAGCAAGGTAATTTGCTCTCCTGGATCTCTTGTTTTCTCTGAGCCCTCTCTCTAGCCATTGCTTAGATTCCACCAATATAATTCATTAGCTTTTCAGTGTCTGCTCTGTCAGGCTCTGCCCAGATTTTGAATTCATCAGTCCTCCATTCTTGCCTGCTCTCATCTCTCTTACCCATCCTAGATCTCCCACTGATATGAATACTGGTTGCATTTCTCTCTCCTCACCCTGGGATTTCTTCCCCTTTCCTCCTTAAAAATCCCAACTCTTTCTAACTTAATGTATTCTTGCCTTCACATTCCTAACTATTAATTTTCAGTACTTTCACTCCATTTCAAAAGCCAGCTTTTGCCTCCACAGAATGAAGCCCTTGAAAGGACAGTCCAGTGGATTCACACTAACTGGCTTATTTTTCCGGTTTTATGTGAAGCACACATTCTCACTTGTAAACTTCCTCTGATAAGAATCTTGTTGAGTTTCACAGTCTTTCAGGCCTCAAATGATCACAATTCAATTTCAAATATGCTCCAGGAGATGTATAATTCTATAGTACATTGACTTAGCTACAGGCTACCAACAAAACCAATAATAAATAATTTAAAAGAGTCCAAAGAGAACCTACAAAGCTCTGAAATGTGGTTACTTGAAATACTGCAATTGGAGGAAGGGAAATGATGTTACAATGATCCTTGTGATGAACTCTAATGCAAAGGATAGAACTGAAATGTAATTGTGGAAGAGAACACGTTTCATTCCTGTTTGTTGATTTTCTTTTGTGACAGTCAAGAGAGAAAGCTTAGGTTTCTTAACCTCTGTTGTGAATCATGATAACTCACTTTTGAAGAGGAGAGCAAAGTGACCATTCTTTTTCTGACCTTGTCTAACAGAGTCCTCAAATAATGGTGCAGCAACTCATAAAGGTTTATCCCAGGTTCTATCACTCTTAAAAATAAGGCAATTTTAAACTTAAACATCGATTAAGGAGGGGTGGGGAGCAAATAGATAACAAAATACCTAAACTCCCAATACCACAGGAAGATTTAAGTAAAAGTAAGCCTTCAAATAAGTGAACTATAGCTCAAATTCAGATAAAATACTTCTCCATTTTATTTGCTTCAAAATTCTATTGATCTTTTGATATATTTTTCCCCCTGAGAAACATTCAGAGGAAGTAATTCCAGAAAAAAACCTAACATAATCTAGTCAATTTACTTCAAAAGATGTAAAATACAAGAAATAAACACAGTTATAATGACAACTATGAACTGATCTTAGAACTTAGTCTAGTCTCCCCATGTTGACCTTTTTACTTTCTTCATGTAAACTGTTCAGACACAGTAGTGAAAATAATTTGTATCATAGAAGTCAAACTGCTTTATATAACCAATCAATAATTTTCTTTACATAATTAATAACAAAAAAGAGTGATTCATAAAGAAAAGTTATCCTGGAAAGTCCTTTAGCATCTCAGATATTGTGAGTTTTCTCATAACATCATTTAAGATTCTAAATTATTGTCAAAATGTCGATTCAAATTCACTTAGTGGAAAGAAAGTACACTTAATTTCTTTATTGTCAAATTGTCAGTTTGTCACCTTTTGTTTAAATACTTAATCTTCAAAACAAATTCACAAAACTTTAAGAAATGCAACTTGTTTGCTGACAGCCATATCAGCCAGTCAGTCAACTTGCTGGTTGTCACTTGAACTCTAAGGTTACTTTTGACTTGCAAAAGATCTAGAGTTTTAATACAAAATTCTGTTATTAACACTTCATGAAAAGGAAATATCTGTTTATTCCCAATTCAAGACATTTTTGCATCAAAATATTATATGGAATGCAGAGTTAAAAGTTGTTCAGCTGAAAGTTTCATGTTTCAAAAGTTTGCAATTTCTTAAGGCCTACTGAAATCTTTTAATGGGAAGCTTTGTATTAATCTTAAAGCCCCATGGCTCCTATATGCTGATTTGTGCTTACCCAGTCCTAAATTACTATAGCTGTCATTATGTACTATCTGCTTTAGTATTAGTTTCTCATGCTTTTTTTTTTTTTCTTTGCTGTGTTTTTTTTTTTTTTTTTTTTTTTTTTTTCTGAATAAGACAGTAAATCAATAGTGCTGACAGAACTAAGCTACTAATAACTTCTGTTGGTGAACATTGCTATACCAAGCATCACCACTACATGTATTGTGTAGTTAACCATGAATCACAAAGATCTGCCTAAGGATAATCCACAGTGAATGTTCAGTTGTAGATTTTTATCCTTTTTTAATATTGAAACACTTTTTTTTTTTTTTTAATTCAATAACATAAACTGTGACATATGGATGTGCTATGCTCATTTTGCAAATTAAGACTTTAGGCACACAGGGAAGATTACTACAGGCAATTCAATGTAGCTATCACTGTTGATCTGCAGGTTCTAAAACCAGTCCATGTAGTGCCACTGTTTTGCTGCCTGTTGTTGATACTCACACATCACCAAACACAGCTGTGGAATTATACAAGTGGTAACTCACATGAGTAGTTCCTGCTTACTGTCCGCCTTAGGAATCAATTACTGTGCTCTGTATTTTATAAAAGGCATAACCATCTCGGAGAGGTGACAATTATTTATTCAAGAGATTATGTTTCAATAGCAAAACCATCTCTACTTCACATAGGATTAGTAGCTATAGCTGTAAAAAACATGACACAAAACTGGGGTAGAAGGAGGAAAGGGCAAAATCCATTTGACTGTACTCAGGGTTGACACTGAGTTAAAATAAATGAACCCTCTAAACACATCTTGTCAAAATTATTGCCAGTACTTCATAGCCCTCATTTAAAATCTATTTAGAGAACTTAGGCAAACAAACAAACGCCCACTTATTCACTGTCCCTAGCAGCACGGCAAACGTGAAACCAAAAAACGGATACTAGGATTGGATTCTTGTAAAAGAAATCTGGTTTGGATTTTTGTTTTTAATCAACAATCAGAGCAGTAACTAAAGAACCCTATGTAGTCCTGCATTGTCTTTTTAAAAGCTATTACTTCCTGATACATAGTTTTCCCTCAAATACCTAACTTCTCTCATCTCCCAGAAGTGGGATGAATTTCCGTAATACTTTTATCTCAGCATTGCTATATGATTACAGTAAGGCCTAACTATTGCTATTTCAAGCAGACACTGAGGCAATCTATTATACTTAAAAAGACACATTCTCCAAAATAACAGCTTGGCACCTTTCCTATATGGTCAATGTTTGAGTAAACATTCATTAGCTACAATTGCTCTGGTTAGCCACTGGATGTCATCTCATATTTGATCAGAATTGCATACTTAATTTCTTATTTCCATACATTAGGACTGTTTTCTGATCTTGTGCTGTGTATTCTTTTTGTCAATCAGTCTTTTTGTCTTTTTAGCCACAAGAATACTTGCAAGTGTACAGCTTTGTTTGATTAGACATTGGCAGAGATTCATCCTTCATGCTTCTTAGAATTTCTGAGCAAAAAATGATGCTCCATGTCACACCAATTGCACTAAATCAATGATATGATACAGGATACTGCTTCTGAAAATCAGAATGACCCTGTAAATATCTATAGAAATTTACCACTTTTGTTAAAAGACTTCCACATTAAGTATTTGCTTATATCTCTCATTCACCTGATCTTCAAATTCATTAAATACTTTTAACAACTTAGTGATCGTCTTTCAGCCCCAGCCAGATCCTAGATTAACTGCTGAGCAATCTGTCCTTATTTCAGCACCCTGAGCTATTCTGACTGTTTTGTTACAAAAAAACAATTCAATTGCTCCGTGATATCCCAAGATGGCAATTCATGTATGTTAACTTGTTTACTTAACCATCTTCTAACCACTGACCTCAAAATTACATTGAAGAATGGTAGTGGGAAGTGCAATATTAACATTGTTTTATTTAAACATTTTATCATCTGATCAAAATACAGCCATTTCATCAAATCATAAAGTAAAGTTGCTGACCACATGACATTAGTTATTTGGTTTTAAACTTGGAAATAAATTTATCCTACTGGTCTCTTTTAATAGGAAAGAAAAACCTTTGTTTAAGGCATTGGTGCCAAGCTTACAGCAACTGCATTCAGTTCCTATTAAGTGTACAACCTCACTGCCACACACAGCCCTTTCAGAGAAACTGAGCATAAGGAGTGAGGCTGCAAGGGTAGAGAGAACAACTTTGTTCTCTGAAGAGTTATAGCTGCACTGCTGGAGTGAGACACAGAGGGACTGCCCAGCTATGCTCCCTGTGCACACCAAGCACAACCAGCAGCCAAAGGAGAACAGTTTAATACAAAAAAATAGGATTGTAAGAGTTGGATTTCTAGTTCCTTTCCTTTATCCAGAAGTGGTGCATAACTGACACAACAGATAGTACTACTGGGTAATCTGGGCAAAAACTGATGTCTGAATTCGCAACTGTTCATGCAAGGCAATAGTTTGTATAGCACAGGAGAAATACTGAGAAAGTAAATATTTGGTAGTTGAGCACATAATCAGAGTAAGTGATCATAATTTCCCTTAATTATCACATCTAATAATGAAGAAAAATGCCTGTGTAGGCAATGATACCATCAGTAGAATTTACAAGATTTTTCTAGGAAAAAAATTAAACAATGTTCTTAAAACCATTTTTATCAACTATTATTGAAGTACTGAGGTTTCCTACAAAATAAAATTATTCAGAAATATACGTCTGAAATTAGGGTTTCTGGATTCATATACAACACAAGGTAGCCAAACTACAATAATTTCTCGTGCATCTGAAGAAAGTTTCAGGATCACAACATCTATTTCAGAAGAAGATAAATTCTGAGGTGAGTTAACAACACATACATAAGAGTGAATGGGAGAAATTGTCTCTACTATCAGAAACTCAGAAACTCAGCAGACACATCCTCAGATCCTGCTGTAATTGAGTAACAGCTTACACGAACTAGAAACCTTACAATAACTACTTCATCCATCTTAGAAAATTATGTAAATTACAGTAACACATCAGTAGTTTAAAGAGCAGCTCCTACCTTCTGAATAACCCTAGCCCATCTTGCTTTTGCAAAATTATTTCCATCAGGTTGATCTTTGTTTTTTCTGTAGAAAGGGAAGGGGAAACAAAGAACTCAGAACCACACAGTATGAAAAAAAAAAGAAAAAAAGAAAAAAAAGAAGATCTCAAAAACTGATAAATCTATGGATAAATGGATCAAAGTCAGCTAGAACCATCATCTGCTTCCTCATGAAAACTTTTCCTGGTAATTAGCATAAGGGTTACTTCACACTTAGCAGGAAAAGGGCTGATCCAAAGTCACACTCTCAGCCACTTAGTACGGTAAGATGTTCAGTAAGTACAGTTCCAGTGTGTGAACTCACAAGTAGCTTTGCTTTGTCAATATTAAATCCAAACAAGCTTTGGCAAATAAGGAAAACAATTCATTATGACCTATTTAGCCCTCAACAAGGAAGATTTTATTCATATCTGCTGAGTGATATGGTACCACAAGCTAGATCAATATTTGTTATGGAGGATGACCAGGTTAGAGACAATCATATAATGTAATTTGCATTATTTACATCTAAAGTACCATTTTTAACTCCAGCCCACCTTCTCCAAAAGGCAATTAAAACTCATGTACTCATAAAACCCGATATTCCCATTTCAAACTGCTTTATTTCTCTCCTAAGATTTAAATGTTAAAATCAAATACAACTATTTGAAAATACATATTTTTTTAAGTTTTGATCATTAATATATCATCTTATTTTTATTACAATTGAAAGTAGGGGTAAAGAAACACATTTCTTTCCTATCTTTTCCTCATTCATTTCTGCCACTCTCTACTTGGGCTTTTTGTTGATAAAATAAATCAAAATGTTTACAGTGAAGAGCCCCCAGACCTGATGGTGATTTTACTGAAAACAATAACACAGCATACCCAGAGTTGACGCAGCATGCAGGGAAAAACAAGCAGACACTAGACAGTAACTACAACAAAACTCAAGGCAGTATCTCCATATGCTGATTTTCTCTGCTGTAACAAAATATTAAACTGCTGTTCTGAAACAATTCCCATTTATCCAGGTATTCCAAAGCCATTAAGACATGTTCAAGCAGAGAAGACTGGCCAATAGTCCCTTTGGATTACAGGGAGTTCAATTAATTCTAAAAATATACTGGCTTCAAAAGTGATCCCTGCCCCTTATAATTATTAATAGGGTATAAAATAGCATTGGTAAAGGAATATATTTCCCAATCATAGTGATTCACAAACCAGTATTACAAAGTCTTTGACATCAAATGGCAGGAGAGAAGAAAAAAAACACACAAAAGCCAAATGAACAAACCACCAGGACAAAACAGGAAGCCCTTTTATTTCTTCAGAAAAGGCCTACCCTCATGAGACACAGAGCTAGCACCATCACTAAGCCTTTGCAAACTGCATTAGAGTTGTTACTGAGAAGTCATGCTGAAACCATTTACAGCTCTCAAAGCCTGGAATAAAGCTCTACAAGGGAAAGGAAAAAACCCAAACCAAAAAAACACCCACACAAAAAAGCCACCACAACAAAGCCTTACATTTGATCAGCTAAGCATCATTAGCAGAACTCTAACAAATCTTTCAAATCAGAATTTTTTATGCAATTGGTTGTCCCCACACAGAAGTTGTATAGTTAGTTACACAGGCCAACTGTAATAAGGTTTCACTTTTTTTAGCTATTTCACCACAAGCTGAAACATGCTAATTCAGTTCTCAACTGTTAAGTATAAGTTAAAATCATTAGTATAGACTCTACTCACCACACTTGCAAGAATCTAAGTAATTAAAAAGATACTTCCTTGCACAATTAAGTAGCAAAATAAAAGTATATAGTAAAATTCTATAGATACAGTCTACAGAGGACAGTAGCAGTCTACTAAATAAAGTTGCAGTGTACTTATATCACACTTCGGTGATATCCCTAGGTTCACATATTACTACTTAATTATCTTGGACTTTGGCATTAGTGCTCTTCTAGTTGAGAAAAAAAATGTTCTCTCTGATATGCACAGCTGAGTGCACATGATGCAAACTAACTATGAAGAGGCTTGTCTTCCCCTGCCCGTCTCTGAGGCTGTATGTTTGCAGGCTCAGCTCTTTCCACATCTATTAATTTTTAAAAAATTATTATGAGGTAGATCTGCCATTGCTATAATTTTTGAAAATAAAAAAGAAGATAAGCAATAACAGCAGATTAGGAGAACTTCACATGAGCATTAAGTCAGAAAAAAAGGGAATCAGAGCTGATAATTAGAAGAGCACTAATTCCCTGTGGGAGAACAACAAAAAAGCTCAGAAAAAAAAACAACACATGACAAATGCCTTAAGATTGCCTGAAAATCACACTGATACACTGTTCCTACAACATAATGCTCAGCTGTGATCTGGACCAGTGCAGTTTGCAGGACCAATGAGAAGAGAGTCCTACAATGAAAAGTCCACCAACATTCAGATAGGATGAATTGAGCAAGCAGCTTAGGTCAAAGTTGTGATGCATTGTATGTCAAATTTAACTGGCTTCCACACCTCTTATGATAATGTTGCAGCCATTTAACCAACAGAAGACAGGTATGTGCAAAGGAATGCACAGGCTAAATAAACATGAAGGCTGTTCAGCCTGGTTTACCAAAAGCCAAGGATTTTTAATAGAAAACAGAAGTTGCACTGAGACTTTTATTTAACAGAGTATTTCCCTTCTCAATTATGATGCTGCAATACATTGAAACTGGTCTAGTGTTTCAATGTCAATTTGTATTTTCATGGCACTTCTTGTAAAATTATAATCTCACTACAGACTTCATTGTAAAACAATTATATAGCAATTGCAGTATAGCCACATACAAATGATGACATCCTTGGAATGCTTATTGGTTTCCAATAGGCAGTCCTGAACATCTACGTTGATTTCTACTCCCCACCAGCAACAGTCATACTGAAACTAACATTTTGTGCTTAAACCAGTCTCTAAAAGCCAGATCAACTACTTGAATAGTATATGACCACAAGACTGAGGGGTTTTTTGTTTTACTTTAATGATTTATTAATTTTGCATTCTCTTGTAGTTCAGAAGGAAGATAGGAAAGATTAAAGACAAATAAGAGCTTCTGTGTTTTTTAGAACACCAAAAAGAGTACTTTAGAGTACACTGCTAACACTGCAACTTCTGAAACTTACACAACACAACATGCATTAACAAGGCATGCCAAATTCAAAGATACTTTAAACTTCTGGGGAGGATTTACACATCTGTTACTCATTTGGACTGCAGCAGCACATATTCTTTGGAAAGATTTCTTACTGCTGGCACATAAAACACTAGATGCAAAAGTTGCTACCCCAGCCGTTAGGCCAAAATGCCATTAGCAATACTACATACACCTGGGCTATAATAAACTTGTCCTTGTTACAGCACCTGCCAGGAGATTATCTGAAACTGGCTGCACTTAAATAGTTTCCAGCTGAAAACCAGGTGCTTTGCATCACTAGCACTCAGGTCGACTCATGCACTTAGAAGAGAACACTATTGCTATTGGAAAGTGTATCTGGAATGTGAAACTATAAAAAAGGTATCCCATTAAGGGTTATTGTGCTATATATCTATAATTCAATAGTAATTCATTTCATAGGCCACAATTATACAGTAGAGGTAAAGAATCTGTATAACATGAAAAAGCTGTGCAATAAGTAGCAGTTTAGTAAAACACTAGGAGTAACTGTAGGCTGTGTGTGTCCACATTGGCTATAATCACATTAACATGAAATTAATGACTTGATAAAATTGCAAAGGAGAACTGAGCTAGGCTTTCTATAGTTAGCTATATCACAGTAAGACTTATTTTTTAAGCCTCACATAGATTAATATAATTTACTATTGCCCACTTACCTCATATACATATTTTTGTGAGTCTCAGTGGCAACAGAAGGCAGACTTTGCCCCAAGCTATTTTTTTACAGCACTAAATCTATATACCTACACAGGTTCCCATTTAAGATGCTCAAATTGCACTTAAAAATCTAGCTTTCAAGCAAAAGAGTAGAGAGCCAAACTTACTTATAAGACATCAGATACTAATTTAGTTTTAAACTTTTAGTTTTAAACTTTATTATACTTTTTTCTTCTGCAATTACAATCTCATTGTCTACAATTGTAAGTTCCAGTATCTATAATATAATTTTCAATTATGTTCACATCAGTTATGTTACTTCTGATTTTCACTTAGTATAGTTTACAGTTCTGAGTTCTTGGTGGTTGTCTGTTTTAAAATTGAAATTGTAAGGCCTTAGTGCCTTCAGGAAAAAGTACTAAATTTATCTTATCAACCTACAGTAATGAAATAACATTTTCTGATTTCTTTGAAGTCGCCCTGTGTACCTGCCTGAAACACGTAACAGCAACAACATCCATTTTCTAACTATTCAGATCCAAATGTTCAGTTACACATGAAGAGAAACTAAAATATGCTTACAGAAATGCTTTAGTTAAGTTCTCAGAATTATTCTTCCCCCATTCTTTTTCACATTAGTCTTAAGTCTTACAATTTAAATCCTAGAAAACCTATATCTTTTGACTCACCTCTAGAGAAAATTCAAGGTATGCATTCAAATCCATAACAGAAGTAGTATTTTTTCCAAGTTCAAATATTTCCTTCACTTTTCCTTAAGATTTTCATAGGTATAATTCACACTGATCTTCATATTTTTCTGAAGAAAAGCCTATTCCTGCTTTCTTTTAGCGATGCCTCTGAGCCAAGCTCATTACCAACACAGGTGCTATTGATAACCCATCAATCACTGTAGCCTGACTACCCCTCCTTTTTCTGGGCACAATTAACTCTTTGTTACAAGGGAAGTATTTTCCTCTCCCTAGTGTGTTTCACCCTTCAGACTATACATTTATGGATTGTTGCTCCTTCTGTTAAAGTTGATTTAGGAAGTCACAGCTTACTAAAAAAAGTCCTTGTTAAAGGTAATGCAAATAGCAATTAACATCAGACTTTCTAATGCCTTCTGTTGCAAGAGAGCTCTGTCAAAAACTGCCTGTTCCATCCTTCAATATGTCTCATTTTTGAGGCTGTTAAAACACTAACACCTTAAACTGGAATAAGCTAGAACTGTCCCTTCTCATTTCTGCTCTTCCTTTATGCTGACAAAAAATATTTCAGCATCTGCTAAGTTAAAAACCACAAAGCAGAACTAACCTGGCAAAATGTTTCAGTTTTAAATTCTGATAAGTTCTCAGTCTGGTTCATCAAATGTTGAGAAAAACTCTTAGGATGACCCAGGGAGGCATACAACACAGGGAGAGCAAAGATCAGCTAACAGTAGGAAAAGTATTGCTTCTTTCATTATCCTCCATTCATCACCATTAAATTAACTCAACATGCAAGAAACTAATCAAGCCATAAAGTGGGGCTTCCTGGTTGTTTACTGTTTGTGTGGGTTTTGTTTTTTTGTTTGTTTTTGTTTTGTTTTTTAATTCAACACAGGATTCATGATAGCCTGTTCCAATAAAACACAGCTCCAGAAGAGGTGGAAAAGAGGAGATGAGAGCAGCCACATAGTTACAACAGGGCTGAAGGTGAGTAGGAAGGGTTAGAGATGAGGATGGATAGAAAGAATGCCTTTCTGTTCTGGTGAGGTGTTCCTTTTATCTGAAAGAAACTTGCTTTACCATGTGTCTGCCATAAGAGAGCATAGAAAAGCTGTTAAACACCTGCGTTCCTTTAAAACATCACCATAAATGAAAGCAAATCAACAAACACATTTGCATTTTTTAATATACATAACAACCTGCTACAGAAGATTCTAGAATGTTATTTACCATTTTTGCATCATTAATAGATTTTTTTTTTTTTTTTGGTAGGAATTTGACAAAGGTATTTCTGCTTGCTTTTAATATCTATGTTTTCTGTAGGCTAAAGTGTTCTTTTCTGACCACCAATGACTCTTTGAAAAGGCACTGAGATTTGTAAACTAGTTTGGCAGGATACACTATTCTTCATGTATTTTCTTTCAATATACTAAGAAGATAAATAATGCACTGTCCCACCACACTAATAGAAAAATATGTTTTATGGTTTAATATGTTTATAGAACTTCTAGTCACATTCTTGTTTAAAATAATTGTATATGTATCAATGTAATTTAAAAGGAATTTAAAAATCAATAAATTGTATGATACATGTCTGATAAGACAAGTTAAAATACCTTAGTTTGCTTTCTTGTATGCTGATACCACTTTCCATGGATGACAGACTGTCATACGTATCTTGATGTGAATGTCTTGAACCTTGCAGGCTTGTTCCTCTGTGCCAGCTTCTGCCATATAAATCTTTGTGCATATCTGCAGAGGAAAAAAACAAAACTGCTAGAAATCTTTCAGTCCATTTTACAGAAGGAATTTCTAAAACAGGAAGTGCACATTAATTAAGTCATTGAATTCATTGTAATAAGGAATTGATCAAATAAATTACAAAACATTATTCCAATTGAATTACTTTTCACAAGAAGAGCAGAAACAGCAGAGTTCCAAGATCACCTTCTGACTCTTGTTTTGAAAACTCTGAGAAGCCTAAACAAATTAACTTTTTGTCACACAGACTTGGAAACTGTTCACTTTACAACTGAAAAATGAGTTTATTGCTGGATTAGGAAGAAAATGGATCTCTTAATTTTCAGCCTAACTCGAGTTCTTAACTTGCCTTGTATATCTTATGTATACCTGCACAGCATTCCAAAATGTGGAGGGTTTTTGGGGGGGGAGTGGGGTTTGGTTGGTTTCTGGTTTTGTTTTGTGGTTTAAGTAAGGAATCAGGTTTTACTTTAATTCTATGTGCTATTGGCCTAGAACGGACCTTTTATAAGTTCTTATATTTTTGGGGAAACCTGTCAAATTTCATCTGCAATTGGAAATACAAACTGATTTCCTGCAGATTTTACTCTAAAAATCATCCTATTAGTTATAGTGAGATCAAATGGTTCATGATCTTGCCCTGAGTGTGAGGAAATTTTCTCCCAACTGATTGGAAGTATTTGTGTGCCCATCTCTTTTCTTTCATTTTTGATGTTTTTGTTGCATATTAGGAACTATGTTTCATTTATTTCCTTTCACACTGTTTACTCACACCTGGTTAGCTGCCAAAAAAGTAAAAATTATATCATATCTTTTGCTCAAAATAAAAACAACACTGTTGTGAAACAAAGAGAATATAAATATAATACTTTGGAAAACAACAGGATCTTTCAGTTTTCCTACTGCATGACTAAATGCCAACTTCTAGGCTGTAAATATATGTGAATTATTACACTGATGAATGTGCTCTGTACTTAGATGTTTATGCTTTAATGCATGAGTTTTCCCCAAGCACTCTGCTGTGATTTTTCAGGACCTCATTTTAGGCTGATCAAAGTTGTATCAAACAAATATTTTTCTCATTTGCTAATCCCTTGGTGTATCAGTGAATGGGCATAGTGACTAATGCAGAAAGCGTGATTAATCTCACCCATTTTACTTAGATCTTGTTACCTCATTTGCTACTCAACGTATATAGCAGAAAGTCACAATTAGTTAAATTTCAACCAAGTCTAAGAGGTGAATGGCACTTTCCAAAATTACTCCTGAGGTCAAAGCCCTGTTGACTTTCAGTAGGCTACTTCGGAAAATGAGATCTCAGTTCCAAAGATGCACAGATTTCTTTCAAAATTATATCTGTTACTATTAAAATATTAAATTATATTTATTTAACTTTTATAAAATAATCTTTAATTTCTTTTCATTGTACTCTCTATGTAACATATAATTTAATATTAAGAAGCATGAGGTATCCTGTATTTAATAAAAAAATTACTTATGTCATTTTAATCTTCTTGTCTCCTCTTACAAGAACGACCAAATAAATTTGAAGCAAAATTATTGCATTTCATAACAAAACCTGATTAACCTTTAGAAAAATCGACTTTTTGCAAACTTTAAAAATATTTGAAATTCAGCAGTAATACTTATCTAGAGACTGTATCTTATTACTATGAATTATCTGAGATCCTTATTTTGCTTAGTAGCTTTTTTTATGAAGCCTAGTCTACAGAGCACTGGTGGAATGACAACTTTGTTGCTACCCCAACTATCATTAGATGATACTTCTAGAAAAAAGCACTCCTGAATGAACTGATGATGGTGAAACATTTCCCTGTTATTACATGCACTGCTTCAAAGCCAAATGAAGCTACATTGTTAAAGCAGTGTAGAAAACTCTTCTATTCTACCAAGTATCTGACATTCTTGACTGGACATCTTTCAATAAATGTGAAAAATAACAGCAGTATTCTATCTTTCACATGTAATTTGTCATAACAAAGAGGCTGTACAGATTCCAGTAGTCAAGGACAGATTTTCAGCTGGTGACATGTAAGCTGAGAGTCATTCAACAGCCTAAATAAGCAAAATGTAACACCTTAGTTAAACTCCAGCTAGAGGATAAAGATAAATATGTGGTATTCTCAATACTCACACCTAATGCTTTTGAACATGTCTTTCTGCACAGAAAATTATAGTGTAGGAGTGACCTCTACAGGATTTCCATAGTGCTCCTTGACTAGAGTTTCAGAGACAGTCGTTAAAGCACTCTTTCAAATACAGTTATTTTGAAGCAGAGTACAGGCATCAAACTACAAAACTCTCTCCAAGTAGCAGCCTGAAAACACTAACTACCTGAATTTCCAGATTATAAACACACAGAATTTCTGCAACAGATGAGCACCAAGATTCTGGATATGAAAACTACACCAAGGACACATTTAAACATTCTGCTGGCTCAAAAAACGTTTAAAGAAGAATTTATGGCACATGGAATAAATACAATTTGTATTAATTTTTCTCCTTTTATAATGGGTACTCCATTCCTTCTGCACAAACTGTTATCCTTTTCTGTCATCTTTATAAGCTGCTCCTTCTTTGTACCACTATTCTCTTTTTATACTTAAGTACTCAGTCTATTCAACATATGTACATTTTCATCACACTTAAATGAAATAAAATTATCTCATAAGTGAGAATAATCTAGATGGAGGTACAAAGGAATAGCAAAAAAGACTTATTCTATTTTAATTTTTACTCAGACAGCTGACTTTTTTTTGTGGCTGCTGGGGAAGAAATAGCAAACAAACAAGACACAAGCAAAAACCAGAATGTGACTAGAGCTTAGGTTATCTTTTAAATTTTTTATTGGCTAAGAAGTAATAAACAAAGTGTAATTTTTGTAAAGAAAAAAAATATGTAGGCCCTTTTATGACTCATAAGAATCCACAACATTCCCCAGCTGCTCTATGAAAAGGTATAAATTCTACCACACATATTAACAGCTGTGTAGTCCTGCAGACTACACACAGAAACATCAGAAGTAACTAATCTGCTCTGATCAGCATTAGCTGTATTGCCAAGTTCGGTTTCAGACCATGCAGTTCAAAAAATACATTAATCAGCTGAAGAATACATCTTTGGTATGACTTCTGTTCCTCCCTTTCAAAAGATAAATTATATTTCTCATTCATATTTCATCACATTTTTTACTTCTACTCTTGTATAAATCAAAGGATTAGTCTTTTTAAACATAGTTCATTAGACTGTTTAAAAAGTAAAATAGTAAACTAATTATCTTTGTGAACTTGTCATGTTGGACCATGTAATATAGGTAGATTTATAATCTTGATGACGTTAATCTCTTTCTATTACATCTGAAAATAACGTGAAACCATGCATTGTTTGATGTTCAGTTTCCACTTCTACCTCCATATGCACTATTTTCATGCAGTTTCCAAGTTCATAAAGGCAGACAACTTTTACCAATATGATTAAAAGAGCTGTGAAGCCCCAGATTATATGACAATTTACATTGTGCAAACAGCCGGTCAAAGCTGACATGATACAGAGCTGTAACACACAGGGTTAAGTAGATTAAGCCTTAAGGAACTATTTCCTTCTGTAGCTCTACAATCTACATGTGGATGAACTTTATACAGTTAAATGGTTCATCCAGCTCCTCACTAGAAGTAGCTCTCAGTGATTCTGTTACTTATCAGTGTTAGTTATACTGATGTTCCAGTAATGAATAAGCATTGAATATTCTGTAGAAAAATTTATATTTGCCACTGTATCTCAGGAGCTTAAAGTGAAGTAGAATGGTTGGTAAGCTGGAGTGAGACCTCAGTCTGTAACTCACCAAAAGGTAATGCAAAGTAGAAATCCAGTAAGATCTCGTGTGAAGTTGGTGTTCTTGTGCCTTGAATCTCACTCCCATTTTTTATTACTTCAGAATTCAACGTCCACCAGGAACCTGGACCTTCCTACAAAACAAACAAACAAACAAACAACCCAACAAAACATTCAGAAAGTGCTGAGTATAAATCCCAGGTGGGATTTATAGCACTATCCAAGAAGGCAAACAATTTTATTTGCAAAAATTAAATTAATTTATCTAATTTAGAGTTACCTTGTAAAAAATAGACTCCATGGACTATGTTTAGGAAAGTATATTTATGAAAGGGAGAACTGTGGAGTATTAGAATAAGATACCTCTTATTTTTCCCAATTTCAGACAATTTTGCAGCACTTGCAGGTTGCTTCAGTATTTCCACACTCCCAGAAACCCTTCTTCTTTATATTCTAACGTACTGAAAGCAAGCATACTCATTCTGGTGGTTAACTATGACTATGCTGGATACATGGTGACTCTTATAATTGAATAATTTTCTCCACTCATCCTCCTCTGTGCACTCATTATAGTATTCATTTCTTCTATAGTACCACAGGGCAAATGTCTGGTTTCCTCTTTGAGACAATGGCTAATGCCCTCAAGATACAAAGCAACAGTATCTTGCACTGTTTAACAGAAATTTACCCAAGGTCACACAATGAAGACATAGGCCAGAAACCTCAATTTGAAATTCCCTCACTCCAATCACATAAACCAAACTGTCTTTGCCTCCCCAATAATTCATGAGTGCAGATGAACTCTAACCTAATTACTGAATGATACCTGTCTCAGTATGTGAGCCATTTCTCCAGGGTATATGACTAACACTGATCAGTTGTCACTTTGAGAGTCACAAGTACATTATGCCTCAATATTACAGACCAAAACAAATGAGATAGAAATATACATTGATTGCAAATGTCATTAAAGCATTTGGGGAAGCCAAGAATGAGAAATTAATTGGATGTTATTGTGTTTTATATTTCCACAGAAAGTCAACTTACATCTGTTGCATGTTCCACAGTTGCAAGGGGAATCCATAAAACTCCTAGAATGCTATCCCAGAGCAAACCTTTCTTCCACAGCTCTATAATGAAGCCTTTTCCATCAGCACAGATTTCACTAAAAACAGTGAATACACAAACCATTAAACTGAAAACACAGGCTCAACTGCTCAGTAATCTATGATAATATCTTGAGTTAGTAACCTACAGCAGATACAGAGGTGCTTTCTTGTCAGTATATTCGTAAAATACAAGGTAAGAGGTGTGATAAAAAAGTTAGACTGGATGAGCCAAGTCTCAAGTCTTATTGTTCAGGATTCATTTTACAAAGTGATGAAGACAATTCTGCTGGAGATGTGGCACAGACATCCCAGTTGTTTGTAGCTAGATTTTGCTACAAAACTTGGCCCTGTTAGATACTAGCATGAACTGTCACAACTTTTATATCATCTTCTTGCCCTGAGAGACTGCTATGATGGATCTGCAATCATAAACTAAATGAACCCAATTAACTTTGTTATACAAATATGGACTAATGATCTCTGTGTGTGTGTGTTTGTATATATTTGAGGACAAAAAACACCAGTTATTTGATGCAAATGGTATGGAATAAGTGGTGAAATGTCCTGGTTTGGGCCAGGACAGAAACAATTTTATTTTTAGTAACTTTACTTCTCAGTTAAGTGCAGCTACTTAGAAGGCACTTAATTAACAACATGTTTTCCAGTCAGTGTTTGCTTCTAGGACTGGGAATGTTTGATGTTTGTAGTTATTGCTGGAGAACAGAAAGGGAAACGTAGTAAATAATATTTTAACACATTCCTCAAGAAGATTTAGAGGATAGGTTACACACATACACTTGATTTCATTATTATTATTATTATTATTATTAATTATTTCCTCCTGCACTAAACAGTAACAGATTGGGCAAATGCTGGAATTTAACTGATCTGCTTCCTGATATACTATTACATTGCCATCCAATCCATTTCCAGTGTTTTATAGAACTACTATGTGTGGATCAGTCAAGTGCCAAAAAAAACATGTCAACACAGTATTATTATATAGCAATGATTGATCTACATAGAAACATGAAATATTTTCTACAAGTTAAAGCTGCAGTATAACAATGGTATTTATAAAAACTAGATATTAATTTTCCTTAGCATTTTCAAAGATGTGATCCTCCTACAATTTTTGTGGTCTGTACGTGGCCTCAGATGTTAATTGCTCTAAAATGTCCAAATACAGAAAAGATTGAACAAAACCAATAAGAATTCCCTGTTACTCACAACATGAAGTCCTGTTCCCAGCACGGTTCACTTCCCCTTCTGTCTATTGTAGTGCTTTTTAAATTTTGGACTTTTAAAACAACATAGGTTTCAAATGTATCTGAAAAAGAAATATTCAACAGATTAAGACCCACTTTCTTTCTACCTAGAAGCTGGAAACATTCAGGTCTGTGGCAGTAGGGGTTTAAGTCTCCACACAGAATGTTCAGAGGACCTGAACAAGAAAATTCTTATTAATTCTAATAGGATTATGACAATGGGAGAAAACATAATTGTAAATGCAAGCAAGTATTTTAAGGACCAGTTTCCAGACACGGCTTTTCAGATTATTTCTCAATCTCCCTGATAGATCTTGCATGAGACCAGTATGCACTCCCTTTCTGAAAATTATTGTTATTCTTTGCCTTCCAATTGGCATGGTAGCATTGGTGACTGGCTAATGGGTTTTTATGTCAAATTAAGGCAAGACCACACCCTTCTAACAGATTATTCAGTCTTGCCTGCATATGTGAATCTAGATCTGCAGTAGCAAAATGGCATTCAGATGCAGTCCCAAATGAACTAAAATATTTTTGTAGATGTCTTTGTGGATGCACAGTGCAAATGTCCATACACTTGCACCTAATCAGCAAGAAGAATAAAGTTTTAACAATTTCAAAGTGCCTGAAAATATCACTGACAGAAAAAAGCAAAAGAACTAAGGGAAAGCTTAACCTTCTGGGCCTTACCAAGAAATCTAAGGCAATAAAGGGCATATTATATCATCTTGATTAATGTGGCCGTTCAGAAAATCTTATATTGCATGCATGCAACACATCATTAGCCTTCAGCATCCTACATAAGGATGAACATTGACATATGGTTAAAAAAAGACTTGTTGTTAAAAAAAAAACAACACACACAACAAAGTCACAAAACACAATACAAAAAACTACTGACAAAATATTTGTATGACATGCAGTACAGAAGTAATTTTTGAGCTGTTACCACAGGTCAGTGACCCAGTCTGAGTTGGAGAGAAGGTATCACTGTCTACAATAGCCTAGTGGATACATTGCATCAAATTACACTGCAGTTAACAAAACGTGTGAAGGAGGAGAGTTAGATCTGAACATCAGGCATATAGATCTTATCAGCTAGGACTGATGATAATGTTTGACAAAAGGACTAAAGGATATTATATAATGAGAACTATTTACTTCAATGAACAAAATCAACAGTGATCAATGTTATCTATTTATTTTCTATAATTCAGTGCAACAGCATTCTCAAGCACATTGTTGTTCTTACACTGAAAAAAACCTGAGAAAGTCAATACAGATTTAGAAGACTGGTGTCTCATTTCTGAGACATGTTGTCAACAGTGCAGGATTCACATCCCATCCTATTGCCCATTTTGGGTAACTGAGGCAAAGAAAATGCAAAAGTTGCAAAAACATTTTTAGTGGCAAAATTTCTTTGTAGTTTGTGGGCTTGCAACTCAAGGTTTGAGAAATTTTCAAAATAACTCACTATTAAACTACTTGGCTGAAAAATAGCAGCCTACAATGTTTAACTGCAAACATTTTAAGCATCTACACCTATATTTACATTTAAATAAAAAAATACAAACAACCTTCCCCCAAAGGAAAAATTACCTTACTTAAAGAATGCCATAACCAGCAAGACCAAGACTTTTTAAGACTCATTTTTAGTGGTAGCCTGTTTCATTGTTTTATTATCTACATATTCAACTCTAAAATTATTTTCCATTTGTAAATCTTTTGTAAATGATCACCTCTTATGAGTACCAACCAAATACAAGATTTGCTGAACCCTGCAGAACACTTTTCTGATTGCAGTAGGATTTCAATGAAAGTAAAATGATTTTTCAGGCTATACTTCATACACATACTTCACAGCCTACTGAGAATGACTACTTCTCAAAGAATTAGAAGAATCATATTCCCAGAAAGCAGCTTAACTTGGGCTAGTTCAGGTTACATTTCTGTAATGAAGATAACTTTAAACAATTTGCAGAGGTTGTCTATATATATTAGTCAGACATCTACTGGTAAATTTTGCTGCATTGATTATGTTGCATACCAGCTTTTCCTGAGAAATAGTAATTACAAAGACTCTGAAGGACTTAAATTTAAAGTCTATGTATGTGTGAAAAATCTCTCACTAAGATTAGAATTTCTTTTTCACTCTGGTTAAATTGCTGTCCTGGAAGTACATTTACAGGGTCTTACTGTGAGCATAAGACACATCTGGATTTTGCTCATGTTTATTGCCTATACCTATAACTTACCTGTGTAACTGTCAATCAGTATCTCCCATCTGTATTTCTTCACTTAGAAAATTCAGAAACCATCTCCTCCCTGCTCTGATGAAGCTAAAATCCTGCATTATTTTTATATTAAAAAAAAAAAGTTTATCTTCACTGATGACCCATACAGGTCATCAAATTATGTAAAAATTCTTTTTAGTGGAAATGCTATTTAAATACCACTTGCTTGAGAGACAATAATAATTTATATCTGAAAATTACAGATTGTCTGAGGCCACAACCTTGTTTGTTAATTTGACCTTTATAATATACATATATTTTAATATTCTTTCCTCATTTGATTTGGACTAAACTGTTGATGAAATGCACGCAAGTAGTCCCAGGCTTAAATAATTATTTTGTGTGATACACACAAGCATGGCCAAGAAATTAAAATGTAAAGAAGAAATTAAAAGGGAAATCAGACTTACCAGCTGCTTTATCCAACCTTCCTTTTTTCACTATAAAAAAAAAATAAATTATATTCAGATAACACTTTAACAATGCTTGCCAATAAATATTTTTAAACAAAAAAATCTAAGTGATTTCTGTGGTATAAAAACCTCAACAGGAAATGAAAACAAGTACTCTTAAAAAAATATAAGTACCATTGTGGTAAGATAATATGATTACTCATTATTCTTTGGAAAAGGAAACGTTAAAAGTCTAAGCAGCTGACAGAAACTTGGTATATATGTGGATACAACATGAAGGGCAGAATGGAGAGCAGGTGACCAGGGAGAGCAGCACACCATCAAACACCTTATAATGTTAGTTCCAAATTCTTCTCTGTAAAAATCACAGAATATATGTGCTCACATATATTCTGAAGTAGCTTTATCATCTTACAAAGAATCCTTTGTACTTACTTAGAATTTTATCCACTCTGCCACTTAGAAGAGACATTCTGCAATAAACACGTCACCAATTCCAAAGCAAACATTTCCAATTCTGACTTTGTTCAACAGCCTTAAGTTCTACACTATGGTATCAATTGTATTAATGAAAAAAATGGGCTGAAGCTAGTAGGACTGTAATTCAGATAGTTACCATAATTATGAAAACGTAACTTGGCCATCATTTTGTATCAAGTGTCTGACGACTGAAGTTCATTGAATTTTTAGACTTTTAAATAATACAATTAAATATTATTTAAATTTTCCTGCCATATCAATGCACGTAAGACAGTTCAGCTCAATTTGAATGGAATATCACTGCAGCCCTTCTTTAGAAACATATGTGAATATATAATGTCATTACTATACTTAGGACCTAGTAATTGTCAATAAAACACAATGTTCCATCTACAACTTTACGCCCAAAAGCTTACTATTGTTTTCCAATTACCCTTCCCACTTGCCAAAGTTCACTTGCTCTCTTCTACCCCTAAACAACCCTGTGTATTCTATGGAATTGTACCATATTTGCAGAATGTCTGGCAGCATGAATAATCTCATCATGTCTCAGACTGACAAAAGTTTTCACTTTCAAGGCAAATGGGGAGAGGCTGAACTGTTGCTGAGCCACAAGCAGAGTCCAAACACTGCAGCAGTCCCACTGCACTGCAGGGATTCCGAACTTACACACTGCACTTGCTTGACTTCCCTTGAAGTACTGTAATAAATAGTCTCATCATCTGAAATGAACAATGCACATCTACAATCTATGAAGTTGCTACTTATAGCCACCTACTACGTATTTGTCACACTACTGAAGTAGCTTGCATAACAAGAAAAACCTACCTTTTATAGAAAGAAGTTCCATCCCAGTAGAAAATATTTTCAAGAATATAAATTTAAGATTTTTTTTTACAAATGGGAAAAAATTACTTTGGCTTGAAGACTAAATTACCCCTTTTCATCCTGTTTCTTCACTGCAAGTGTGTTTCAGTTTTCCTGTATGCTCCTCCCATGTTTCACATGGAAGAAAGCCAGCCAATTGATGGAGCAGTGACAGAGCAATGACAAATTATTTCTCCCTCTACACACACTCTGAGATGGAAGAGGAAAAGAGAAACACTACAACTGCTTCCTCATCCTCATTTCCTCAACTTCTATCTGCTGTATGCAGCTGTTTCTAGTCTAAACATATTTCTGAATGCCATCTGTGCCAGCAATAACAAACTCAGTGCCATTATTTTAACAAGAACATACTTTGAGAGATCTTAAAGTTTGATTTTAATACTTTCAAAGCATTTGAAAGAGAATAGGTTTGATTTTTTTTAAATGCAGATTCACAGTCAGAATTCTTATTTTACTGTATTAGCTATAGCTAAGCTTAAGTAGGGTTAATTTTCTGAAATATGGTCTGAATATTGCAGAAAAACACAAGCTGAAATATAAGGTACTTAATTTCTAATTCTGTTGCTGCCCTTCATTGGATAGTAAATATTCTCATGCAATGTTAAAATATTTTACAACAGTACTTAATAAAAATGGTGGTGTTTATGCCTGCTTGTTCAGAATAATACTGGCTTGGGATTTATTTGGGGTTTTTCTGTGTGGTTGGTTGTTGCTTGTTTGGTTGTTTTTTTTGTTTCGTTTTGTTTTGTTTTAAATGTGGTTAATGGTACATGCCATTTCCACAGACATAATATTCTACTTCTTAAATTTTTCAGTCTCAGTCGTATTATAACTGTAGTCTTTGGTCTTACATCTTAAAACGAAGTAGGAGAGTCTCCATGGAGCAGATGGGAATGCATAGGTCTTCTGAGTTCAGGAATGGTTGTCTGCAGTTGCAAGAAACTGCATCTGGATGATGGCCACCTCAGCAGAGAGGTGAGAGCTGAGACTGTTAAGCCTGGATAAAAGAAAGCTTGGGGAGGGAGGAGTGAGTTTAGTGATGTTTATAGGTATCTGGTGGGAGGGTATAAACAAGACTGAATCTTCTCATTGTTGCCTAATAACAAGTGAAGAAACAATGGACACAAATTCTAACTCAAAATTTCACCTGAAGAAAATAAAACACGTTTTTACTGTGAGGGTAGCTTAACACTGAATTAAGTTGTCTAGAGAGGATGCTGAGCCTTTGTCCTTTCAGATATTCAAACCAGGGATGTTGGACTAGATGATGTCAAGCGGTTACTTCCTTTTGATTCTGTGCTAGCCTACAAGGTCAAAAAATCTCTGAAGGTGAGCATTTTCTTCTCATTGAAGAAAATTCGGTGCAGGGTCTCATGAAAGCATATAGTCACTCTGCATAAAACGTGTAGACACGTTTTTCCACGCACACACCATCCCCAAACTCTCTAGTACTTACAATTGTTTGAGGATCACATACTTTTTGGGCTTGTGTTTTAGATTAACATATTTGCATATCTCTCTTCCAAGTTCTATTATTCTGAACAAGTCTCCCACGGCAGACTGATGTTCTTAGAGCCAGATTTCTACCTTATGCAAGCAATGGAGTTCCACTGAAGCTAACAGAGCTTGTCATACTGGCTGAGAAACTGATCCTAAGCATGCATTTGGGTCAAATGAAAAAAAATATTGACTTGGAACAAAAAAGTAATCACTGCTGACTTAGAGTTCAATAAACAGATCCCACAGTAAGTCTTAACTTGAGTCAAAGCTACACAGTTGCATCTCTGTATCCTTGTGAAATTGTGCAGACTTTCCTTCTCTTTCTTTCTTGCACTCACCTTTTCAGATACTGGGGCCCTTTATGTGGAATACTGATTGTGTCCTTAAATCCCTAGGTTCCAGCAGCTACAGAAGCCCTTGTGGTTCATTTACTTTGCTGTGACATTGACTGTTACTTAGATGTGCAACTGGGAAAGATGTTGTGACTTTATGGTAAGAAATATGCAAACAATACTTGTACATAGGCAGAAGGTCACCGTGGACTGAAAACAGGGCACATGCAAATTCTCCTTCATTTGGAAAAAGCATTCATTATATTAAATAAAATGGAAAGCACTGAGCTGGAACAAGTTCTCAGGATGGTATTAGGTTGAAGTGCACAAGTTGTGTACAACATGCATGTTTCAAAAATTGATAGTTTCAATACCTTAGGTAAACCTGTTTACTTATTCATGCCTTCCTCATGCCTTTCCCTCTCCCATATTATATTTTTTTAAATTTTACGCATGATAATACATTTTGGTCCTATAAATTGACTTCAATTTAAAGGTCCTAATGTCGCAGATCTATATGCAGAATCAAGAACTTAGGCAGACATTGAAAAAAACCCAGAACATCAAACCAAAATCAAATTGTATATATCACATAATTAACTAAATTATATCAAGACTGTCTATACTTTCACTTCCCTCTATTCAATATATCAGAGTAATTTGGTGCAATGCTGTTACTAAGGATGTGTCAGCTGATAACCAAAGCTGTTCAGTGATCTGCTTCTAAAAGATGCATGTAATTATTTTTCAATCCAAATTCTCCACTGAAATAAGGAAGATGATATTATTTTCATTTTTTAACTTGCTTTTTTATTTTAGTGAGAATCTTTCTGGGTTGTTTTTTTGTTGTGTTGTTTTGTGTTTTGTTGGTTTTTTGTTGGTTGGGGTTTTTTTACTTCTCTTTTTTTATATGAACTTACTTAGCATAGCACATACTAGCAAAGTTGAAGTCCATCAGCATCTTTGAGTAAATGCGTCAAAAGCAAGGAGATTTCAGGCTGATGATTTACCTACTTGGCATTAAACCTATGTATTGTTCTTTTCAGGAAGTTCCTTCTCTACAGGATGCTTGTAATGCAAAAACTATGGCCATGAACACTAGATTTTCATATAATACCTCTCAGTTCTCACAGGAAAATGAAAACACAGCCTACTGTTATTTTAAGATAGTTATAAAAGAGAGTGTTAAAAAGTAAAATTGGTGGGAAAAAAATTAGCCAATTTCAATTGATACTACAAATACAGAGCGTAAAAGCAGTTTCCTTCCATCTCCTACATTTCTATCTGTGAACATTATGAAGCCATCCTTTCTTGCCTACTTTTATGGTGACCAATGTGTATTTTTAAAGAACTTTTGACCTTGGAACACAAACATTTTTAACTACTTCCCCTTGAGAAGAAGGGGAATTTACTCCATTGCAAATTAATACAGTGAGTGAAACATTCAGCTGCTCAACATTGATCAGTATCTCCTTATACTAGCACATGAGAAATATGTCAGTCACTTTAGAAGAATAGGAGATAAACTGTTTGTTTGCCTTCCCCTTGAAGTCAATGTTTAGCTTAAAAGGACAAGTAGTGGGAGAAGTTTTTTTTCTATTATTAAAAAGTGACACACTCCTCAGATCAAATTCAAAGATAAACAGCTATATTATCATTATTGTGATCATAGTAACACAGAAAGCTGAAACCAATGAGAAGGAATTCAATAAGAAGAGCAAGAAAAAGATTGTTTTTCCAGCCAACTCATTTCTACCTTTCAGAAATACAGATTCTACATCCCCAGGTGTGTACTATAATTTTCAGTAGATTCCGTAAGAGATAAAAGATAGAAATAATCAACTCCAAAACAAAAGATGCTATCAAGAGATGCATCATCAAAGCGACAGGATAAGTAGAAAATTGATCAGCTGATTTCTGACCCTTAGAAACTATGAGCAATATTGAGGATAGGAACTACAAATTAGATCAATTTGGTCCTTGCCTCCAAAAGATAGGCACAGCTATGGCTAGGAATAATAGGTGATGTGTTGTGGCCTTCACAAGAATCACCTTGATAAATGAGTGTGATGCGCTCCATTTACCTTCATCCAACAGGAAAGAAAAGAAAGAGCCCTCCTTCACAGTGTTGTGTGCCATTAACCACCAAGTACGCAGGTACAAATTTTACTGAAATATCTATTCACTACACTTTTAGAGATTAATAACAAAAACTCAAGCCACAGGAATAAAAATACTTCTGAAGTTTAAACACACAGAAAAATTCATATTCCACTTATCACACTTATAATAGCCACAGAAGCTAATAGACTAAAAGCTAATATTAGACTAAAAATAGACTTATCTCATTTTTTTTCTTAACCTATTGCAGAAAAACAGTATTTGAACTATAAATAAGTGCCACAAATTTATAAGTTTTGAATAATTTAATACCTGAAGCTAATTAGAAAACCGTATCACTTTAAATTTTGTTCAAAGTAGTTAAAAACCTGATTGTTCAATCCAGACTAACATTAAGGCTTTTTGTGTACAAATGCTACACGTCACATCACATCTCTCTTTCCTCGACTCCAACTTCATAAAGAAAGAAAATATTATCACTTACATGTCCTATGAAAATAGCATTGGAATTAAGATCCATAGAGTCTTTTGGAATCTTCTCATTAAGAATACTATGAAAAGAAAATGAATTATTTTTACTATTTTACATAAATAGAAACTGACTGTGTACAAACCAGTTGTTGTCCCACCATGCTAACTAGGAAGAGGATGACATGCTTATGATTATGGTCCTTAAGTTTGGGCACTTTTCCTTCCCCACTGTGACTTGTCTCTTCAATGATGCAGTCATTTGCACCACTGAAGTCACATGCCCCAAAAGTCATGCCCCCTTTATATAGCAAGACAGATTAGAAAAAGCTACCTTAAATAATGGGGAAAAAAATAAATAAATAAATCCAAACAAAACAACTCATGAAGAAAAGTGTATCTTCTTTTTAGAATCTATTTGAGGTTAACTAATATTTTCTACGTATAAATTTAGTTATGAGTAGCTCTGTTTATTGGTATGACTTCTGTAAAATTGCTTGCTGACACACAGAAATTAAACAGTGCTCATTATAATTAAGGAGGAATAAGTTTCAAAAGAAACTTAGCTCATCAGAGGCCAAAGTATTTTACTCAGTAACTGTTAACAGTGCAGGTTTGTTCATCAAGAAAGAAAATGTTCTCCAGTCTCTTGCATCTGTTTCACTTGGTCTTATGCGTTCTTAGCTGTCTTCGTGATTTTTATTTTACATTTAGAGACACCTAGTGGCTACTGTCTAATTTGCTCTGGAGAACAGTAGTGATTTCTCACTTCCAAACGGGTTTCAGATGTTTTCAGAGCTTCTGTCTTTCTTAAAATACAGCACAGTAAGCATTTGACTTCACAAAAAAATACACAGCTTAAATACACAGCTGAAGTGTAAACATGTGTAACACTTCTTTTTTTTTTTTTAATTACTACAGAAAGTGTAACTTGATTTTTTTTTTTTGAAAATTCAACTTAATTCATCTTACGCATCTGATTTGTTATTCTCGCCTCTGCCTATAGCTCTTACTAAATGTAAATCTCAAACAGAGATAATTTCATGTACATTTGTATGTGTACAATCACCCCCCTGAATTTATGATTAAATGGAGGTCTTGGATGTAGCTGGCTTTCTTAGCAAGAGTAAAATTTTCTACATGCAAAAAACCCCAAACAAAAGTGGCAAAAAATGTTTCTTATTGTAGAGACTGGGAACAAAACAAAACCACTTGACTTTCTTGGAGGTAGTTCTTAATATCTGGAAGTATGATGTGTATGTCTTTCATATGTGGTATTTTTTTATGTGAACTGTAAATACATGTAAAGTGGTATAGCTTTAATGACTATTATTTTTATGGCATTATGTATTTTACTAAGGTAACAAACAGTGTTGAAAGTCAAAATAGAAATCGCACAGCTTCATGACCCTCTCTGAGCATAAGATACAATTCAGGTCTCTGGAGTGACCTTCCCTTTGTGTCAAATTGTGCTAAAATGTATGTGACAGCTTTTCGTATGGAAACCTCCACCTATCGGTGATTAAAGAGAGGCTGTCAAAATCGTTTATTTAGGTTCACAGGCAGAATTCACAATTCACATGAAGTGCCAAAAAGCACAAGCAATATCTAGTTTATCCATTAGGATACTTGGCCTCATACAATCATTTAACTTTCTTGATAAGAATCTTCTGACTACAGAAACTTTAGCTGAGTTTCCAGTTACTACTACCAACTTTAAAGGACCAGTGTCAATTTTTCCTTAGAAAGTTATCCATGAAAGATCCATTAAGGCTCTATTTTCAGAGTTTATAACTTGCCTGCATAAAATTATTCATAAGGTGAAGTCGTTTAAGAAGTCTCATCTTTAATGATATTTATTTTATGGCATTAAAAATTTTCTGAAATCTGAACTACAAAACAGCTAAAGAAGACAAAAATAGAAGTGTGAGAGAAATGTATTTCAGAATGTTACAAACTTTACCTGTTTGTTGTGTGTGGGGGGGGTTTCCATTCACTTACCTCTAAAATGTAGCCCATAAATACAAACTATAATTACATTTACACATTTTACAGTATTACCATTTATCTTAGGGTAGATGCCTCAGGGAAACAGTGCAAAAGTGAACTAAAAAATGCTAACATAAAAACAATTAATACTTTAACTAGCAGACCAATTGCATTCCAAGAACCACAGGCACTAAAAATACCCTTACATCTCTTAACATTCTTCCCACTCCCTGTGCTTTTCAATGTCCTTTCTAAAAAAAACCCAAACAAACCCAAAAAACTCTCTCTCACACACAAACCAAACAAAAAACCAACACCAAAGACCAGGCAAAAAACCAAAAAAAATCTAGCAATTCACAATTTTAGAGAAAATAACTCAGTAATCGTGATGATTCCCATAATTTTATTTGCAGCCCTGTATGTGATTCTGTTTCAGCCTCCGATGTCAGCTCACGTGCACGCTGTACCACCAGTTCAGCTTGGCTCCTCACTGGGATCTCCTGTAGGTCGTAACTTCTCTGTGATTGACCTTTGAACAAAGAAGAATCAGCCTGCTGAGTGACTAAACATCACACCTCTTCACCACGACCTACCCCCGCTTTTCAAACCGCAGTACTTGCAGTTAAGCAGCCCCAGGCACCGCTCGCACCACGATGAGCCCAACCCCCGCAGCTGCTGCTGCTCCCGCACCCTCAGACACGGAGCTGCACCTGCTGCACCGCTCAGCGGGAGCACCGGCACAGCCCGCCGCGGAAACACGCTTTCCATCGTCCTTAAGGCAGGGCGGAGGCTGGAAAAGTTCCCTGTCCCTCAGGGCTGCGGGGGGGGAGTGGGGGGAACCTTTCCCTGCGGGCCGGGCCGGGTTCTCAAC
>NW_009952711.1:6034839-6078128 GCF_000747805.2 Chaetura pelagica
GGGGCGCGAGCTGGCGCCGGCACGCGCCGCCCTGGGAGCGGCTCCCGAGGGGATAAAACCCGTCCCCGCTCCCTCCCCCGCTCCTCAGCGCCCTCGCTGCCGCTCCTCCCGTGCCCGCGGCGCCCGGAGCCGCAGGAGGTAAGGGGCTGTGCTCCTCTCGGTCACCTGTCCCCGCTGCTCCTTCTCACTCGTCCCCGGGGGGTCTCGGGCCGCTCTGCGGGGCTGACCTTGGGCAGACGCGCAGGGCCGGCCGCCCTGGGGCTCGGCTCTGCCACGGTGGGTCTGGGTTTGGCTGCGGGCCCAGGACACTTCTGGTGGGCGCTGAGCCTCTCTGACTGCTGCGGCAGCTGTGTCTTTCTTTTGGTAAATTTCACCCCACTTCCTGGGAGTTTTGTTTGGTCCCCTCTGTGTTTAGCATCAAGTAGATAACTTCGCTGTATTTCAGCTGTGATCTCTGATGTCAGATACCTGAGACTTCTGATTCCCAGGGGATCTAGCGGCTTGTTCAGCGGACTTTGGAGAGAAGCAGTACAAGTGCAGACACATCAGAGTTCAAAATGGTAGCTCGTTAACATGGGGAAAAGTTTTCCTGTTATTTTAGTGCTATTCAAAGAGTAGATGCAAAACTTTAGAGTAGAAAGAAGTTTGTATTTGTTTTACAGCCATTTTGTTGGTTTTTTTTTTCTTGAAAATACTTTTGGTTAGAGATTTTTGAAACTTGCTTATTTAAAAAATGAATCAGAACAGCTCACTTTGAGCCTTCTGGTGTTTCTGTCACAATTACTTTTCTAGCTATTGCTAGGGACAGCAGTAGTGTTTTCTTAATGTAGCACAGAATTTCAGCGTGTGAGCAATGCTACTGGAACAGAGCTGTGATCTTTTGGGAATGCTCATTGCAAAAATGGCTGTTGTGGTGAGCTGGTCCTGCTCAAAAGCTTTGTGGCAGTTGGCAGGACTGATTACATGATGAGAGCAGGTTTTTCTTCTGAAAAAAATTGTCATTGATAGAATTTTACTGTAATGAAAACTGCATTGCAGTGCGTTGAATCAGTTTTGGACTTTGCTTCTGCTTCATAATAAAAAGTGTCGTTTTACTTTAGCAGATTTGACTGTGTATGTATAGTAAATCATTCTGAGTTGTTTACACTAAACAGCTGCATGCCCCATAGCAAAGAAGACTGCATAGAGGCCTCTTTGGTCATTAAGAGTATTCAAAGAAGAAAATGGAAAAATAAGGACTTATTGTTATCAGTTAGGAGATCTTCATTAATATAGCAATTGATTATGTTACTGATGATTGCACCACTATCCAAAAAACTAAAGGGTGATGAAATGTAGATTTATTTCCAGCATCTGATTCTAATTTTATTTGTTGTTTAAACATTCCAGAGTACAATGTAGCTGAACCAAAAACATTACCTTTCTGATGAACTTTTTTTTTTTATCGTAAATGAGTTCAAGGTCACTTAAGGAAGACAAAATCAGTAACTCAGAGCTTTGGTGCATGTTTTCCCCCCATTTTGAGATTTTCTAAGGTTTTTTGTTTAGATTTCATGTACCTTGATCTTACCAGATTTTATGTTCTTTGTGTTAAAACAATGTAAGTAAGAATGGGTTCTGTAGCCTTAATTATAGCTTGTTTATTGTAGAATCTTTGATACTTCATAAAAAGGAAAGTAAATTTCCTATAGACTATATGTAACTCTTGTTTGCATCTATGGGAAGCCTTGATACAGACTTAAAAGTTTATTGCTGTCCACACTTTCCAAGTTATGTAGGCCATAAACTTGGAGTTAACACCACCTTAGTAGACCCTTGGATTTATGTGGGATTATGTTGGGATCACTGACTCTTTGCTCAAAATACTTCATAATTAAGAAAATCTGAGGAGCTTATTCTTCATTAGCATAAGGAAGCAGCTCTTTGTCACCTGGAAAACTTTTACACTAAATAAAGGTAGGCATAATTAATGTATATAAAACTAAGGTGAAAGTCTGTCTTTAAGTCAGTAAGATGCAATTCTGTAGCAGTCAAGGCTTAAGTTCTGCATAAAGTAATGGCCCTTTTCTGTTGTGTGCTTTTCTGTAAGAATTGTTGAGTGAATGTTGTAAGACCTGATTAAAGCTAGTCTTCTGCAAAGCATCTCGACGTTTGAATATGAGTAACTCCACTGAAGATTACTTAAGTGATACTACTCATGTGCTTAACGCTTTGTAAGTGGCAAATAATTAACGTGTAGTTCTATGTAGTGCTTAAGTCACATTTCATTTCCTGTAGGTACCTACCTTGTAGTTAAAAGTGCATTGAAATGCTGTATTTTAGACAGCAAAATAAATGTTTTGGGTTTTTTTTTTCTTTAGAGACATCTTTTATGGCTCAAAATACACTTGTATAATGTATTTCATTTTCAAATAAACTTTGCAAATGAACAGGATCCTTGGTATGTGTTTTAAAACCAAAGGTATCTAGCTCATGTGTATTAATTGTCTAAATTTTTTAAACAGCTATTATATAATTAAATTTGTTGTTGAAGTCTTTAATGACACTTGTAGAAAGTGGGAATTTATATTTTTGCATGTGTTTTTAATTCTTCTACTTAGTGAAAGAACATCTCATGATTCTCTTCAAACAAGCTTAAAATACTCTAACAGTTTATGGGGTAAAACAGTAACTTTAAGGAGGTGAAGATTATTCTACTATACCTTATGAAAGTGTGTAAAGCACCAGTGTTCTGAGTTGCTGATGTTTTCACTGCCCCATTTTCCAGCTTAGGTACAACATAAGCGATTTTAATTAATACTCTGTCACCAAAAGGTTTTGAGATGGCCAATTGAATTCTGCCAAGATAGAGTCTTTTGATGAAAACATATCTTTATTGATTGTAGAAGAAGAAAATCATTCTTAAAATGAAATCCAGAGAAAAATCATATCCCTCAGAGAAAATTTCTGAGTGGCAGGCTGAGATTAACATCATAAAATTGAATTTGTGCTGCAAACCTTTGATGTAATCAGCAGCTGGGAGATGGTGTTGCCCTTACTGTGCTCTTTCTGATTGTGGTGAATTATTGTGTGGAATGAAATAAGTGTTTCTCGTGTCACTCGTTCAAGAAATACAAACAAGGTATTACTAGGTGGTTCTTGCTAGTTAAAATGGGTTGTATTGATTCCTAGTCCCAGTCTCTTGCTCCCCTGGACTGCAAAAGCAGTATGTTCACCCCCCAGGGAAGATCTGGGTGTCACTCAACAGTGACTCCTCCAGCCGATTAGGGTGAAGCCCTGACAGGTCTCGAGGGAAGTCCCATTAAATCTTAAACTGGAAGTGCAGTGGCAGGCAGACAGGGTCTCCAGGATGGAGAAGGGAAGTAGAGAGAAAGATGTGGAATACTGAGGGTTCTGTCAGAATACATTAAGACAGAAGGAAGTGGGAGGATAGAAATGTTGATTCCTGGAGTGTTATACTTGTTGCCTGCCATGTGATTAGAAAGCAATGAAAATATTTGGAATATAGAAATATTTTTGCTGCTGTACCTACAGAGAGTAGACTTTACATCTTAAAGGGGCACTGTTTGTTCTTTTGTATGATCTGTTAAACATCAAATGTCTTTATTTTTCCCCTTGTCTCACTGTCTTCAGTGTAATTTCTTTGATTTCTATTTCCTTTTCACTTACCCAGCCTCATAGATCTTTCCTTTTCCTGCATTACACTTGCTGCCTTCTCCACTGTAGCCTCTGTATCTCCATTCTATTCCCATTTCTGTGTTAAGCATCTTTCTTAGCATTGTATTTCTCTTTCTTAATTTATTCCATCACTCACACCTATAAAAATGCACATGTACCCTGCTGCTTCACAAATTGCAGAGTAGTGTTGATGTGTATTTTCAGATTCGTGGACACAATAGGCTTCTGAATAGCAACATATAAATAGCAAATCTGTGAGCAGCATCATGAACATCAGTGTGGTACATCTGCAGGCTTATGAAGATAGCACTCTATCACTTCTGTATCTTTAGATTTTGTGCTTCAGATATTTTTATAATTAAAAATTTTGTAAATGCAAAGTACTTTATTGTTTATACATCTTGGATGGTCTTGCTATACACTGTGGACAGTGGATGAATATAATTTTTTTGTTTGGAAAATTTTGGCTCTCTGCTGATTACCTGAGATAACAGACAACATCCATAATGAGAGTGTGACATTTACATCATAAAGCAGATTGAGAAAGTTGTGAAAGCAAGTTACTTTTTAATATATAGACATTAAGAAAGAATGTCTGAAAAAGCTAAAGAATAGATGGTAAAAGGGGAATGAGGTAGATTAGGAACACACAAGCCTTAGAAATTTGTTGTGAAAACCTACCAGGCTCTGCCAGAAATTTGCTTCCCAGCTTCACTCCAATGATGCATCTATGGGGGTGTATGTGAGGGGGATTTATATTATTTTGCTTGGCCATCAAGAATATTGAGGCCTAAGCACGTAACATTTTTCTAAATTGAGAAGACATGTACTGCTGTTATAAAATCTGATAATTCTTTTTAATGAATTTGCCCCGCCTATCTTGTTTTGTTGTTTGTTTGTTTGTTTTTAGAAATATTTCTATTTTTAACCTAATACAAACAGTTAAGTGCTGCTTATTTCTTAATATTTTAAGGACTGTAAGCCCATTTCTGCCTTTTCTCCTGTGCCTACATTGATTGCCACGTATTAGCTGGACTTTGAAACATCTGGTCTCCTATTGATAGTTTAGGATGCACAGAAATCTTGAAATAAGTATACACACAAATTTGGAAAAGGTTTTTGGCAGGGTTACTGTTACGTGTAGAGTGATATTTTGTTGTACAATGTCTTTTCTCCTTTAAGCTATAAATTCCTATTTGGTAGCTCTTGTGGGCTGTAGCTATGAGATGGAGGATTCTGTCACAGCCACAGTTTTATTTTGCGAGATGTTTGAGATTGGGTCTCTGGGAAGTTCAGTTCCTAGTTTTAAGAACCTTGATATATGTGACAACTGGTGAATTCTGGATTGATTTAAAAATCAGGGTGTGCATTTTCTTGATAAATATGATTCTTATAACTGAAGTTAATAGTTTAATATTGTTTGGGCTGCTTACACTGGAAAGCTTCCTTTATGCTTTTGAGCGGACTGTCATCTGAACGGAAGGACTGACAGGGAATGTGAGCTGCAGGCTTTAGCAGGGGCAAAAGAGAAGCCAGATTTTTCACTTCAAATCACTGAGCATATATGCATACATGCTCCCAAGACCTAAGGACTATTCCATTCTAACCTATATGTTCCCAAGCTACCTGCCTCGGGGTTATAATTTTTATCTTGAGAAAATATAGCAAAGGGATGTGAGCCTGAGGTTAAGCAGTAATTATTTGGCAGTGATTGGAAACTCTGAGATGAGCCTAATAGAGAAGCTAACAAATATTTATTTTTTTCTTAAGGTCAGTAGAGGAGGCAGAGTCAAGATATGCTTGGAATTAGGGCTCTGTGGGGAAAGCATATGTTGAGTTATGATGGCACTGTTTCTTTATGGTTTAATCTGACCTTTTCCATTCTACTCAGTTCATGACCAGTCCCAGTCAAAAAAGCCAATGATGAGGAAAAGCACTTGCATTAATATGTGCTTAGAAAGGCATTCAAGGTCAGACCTCCTGCTCTCTGGCCCCTTAAAGCTTTTGACTAGACTTTTAAATACCACACAGCTTCTGTAGAGTAAAAGGTTGTGTACTCAGCTTCCCAAATTAATGTTTTAATTTACAAATGATCTAGAGTTGCTGTAGTACAGCCAAAGTCCTTGAAGTGGTGCAAATTGGGGCAATGTTTCAGGTTAACAGACATTTGTAGTGTGGTTTCAGAGTGAAAATTGTTAATAGAACTAGATACAGGATGGTAGAGATCTGACAAGTTAGTGGTGGGATGAATTGGCATAGTTTTAACTATGAATAAGGAATATTTTTATTTTTTTCTTCTTCAGTCATGAAGGAGTTCTTTTTGGTAAAGAAGTTTACTAGCTTACAGCAAGGGAAAGTGAGGGCTAGGACCAAAGAACTTGATTTAAAGTTGAATTATGGGTTAATGCTGCAAATCAGACATGCTTGAGTGGGCAGAGCTGAAGGAATTTGACATGTGCTGATAAGCTACATGAACCTTGGGTATGCCTTGGGCAATATTTGACTTTGTAGAAAGAGTTTTACCTTTTTTAAAGGAACAGTCAGATAAATATCTGTTGATTTTATATATATATAAAAGTTTGCTTTAGGTGCCATCAGCATCACTAAATATCTTTGATAAAGCTAGCTATTGTGAGATGAAATGTGCACATGTGCATGTGAGTATACAGTGCTTCTAGGGAAGTCATGTTATTCTTAAAGCAAAGCTTTCTTGCAGAATGCTTCTCTTGTGCATCAAAATATGTTAATCCAAAAGAAAAGTTAACCAAGAAGCAAAAGAAAAAAGTAAAGGACACTTACAATTAACACGTAAATTCACGTACCTTTTGTTTTCCATTTCTTTTATTCTTCAGTTGTAATATAAAGGTAAAAGTACAAAATGTTTTTGTAACATTTCAGTCTAAATTAATTCTTCGATATAACCAATGTTTTTGTCCATTATAGCAGCTGTTTATTTCATTACACTCATGGGGATCTAAAACAAGTTTGTGCAAATGAATATCTACACATTAGCAAATTCTATAAATTTGTTTAATTTTTAACTTCTGTTGACCATCTTTGAGTTCTCTGTTACTTGTCACTAGCTCAGCAGTAGGTCTGCTAAGAACATCAATCTTGATTCTATGCCTCTTTTACAAGAAAATGCAATTTATGACTTCATATTTAGTGCAGTACAAACCTGAATTCTGCTGCCTTAAGGTGTTTACACTAATCGAGCAAGTATAAATGATTACATGATGTGCAAGAAAATACATTTTAATGACTCAGGATTTGGTTTATCAGACTGGTAACTTGGCAGCCATCATTTTATAAGCCCTATGAAAATGGTGAATTTTCTTTGCTTAGCTAATACAAAAATAATAATAGAATCTACTCCTCCAGTTTATCATTATGAGTTTTGCTTGAACAACCTTCATTTCAGCACATAAACTGGGTACCTCAGTGCTTGCCTGTAAGCACAATGCTTCATATGACTAGAGATTTAAAAATACGTTTTAGAAAAGCCACATTCTAAAGCTGAAATCAGTAACACCTCTGTGTTTTGTGATATGCTCACAAAGATTTTTAAATGAAACTAAATGTGATTTACCTTAATAAACTCTTGACCTCAATTGATTTTCTTAGATTTCTCTTCCTCTGCCCCTGATTATTCCTGCTTGTATGGCAGGAACTTTTAGGAGCAGCAACAAAGATACTTTTTTGTCTATGTTCAGCTGTCTACTTTCAGCTGCTACTGAGCTGACAACAGTTAAGTGCAGGTGACAACAATCTTCTGGCACTTTCTCCAGAAAGCTGTAAGAGGAGGGAAGTAAACAGATGCTTCAGAAGCACCTGCACAGGCTTTGTGGCAAAAATGAGGGAGAGAAGAACCATCACAGAATATAGGAAGGAGTGCTGGGAGCTGATGTATGCTCAAGTTCAGGATTTGGGAGTTTTGATACAGGTGACTTGTATATGTGGGAAGTGTTTGTGTTTGGGTTAAGGTAGACCCTGGCAGTTTAGTGTGGGGGTCTTTTGTGTAAAAATATTGATGATGAAGATACTGCTCATGTGTCTGTTTCTAGCAATCAACCCTTTTCCTTAAGTTGACCCAAAGGAGACATGCTTGTTGGATGTGTTACTAGGTTTCATGAAAAGTCTTAACAGTAGGACATACATTATTTTTTAGTTGAGTAGACTGTTTCAATGCCAAATTATTTGTAGTCAGATGATGTTTTTTTTCATTTTGAAGGTATTTTTGCATATACTGATAGAATATGTTAGACAGTTAGGAACATGGAAATTGGAACAGCAAGCTGTGTGACAGAAACCTTATGAGATGACTGAGATTGCAGCTTTCTCAAAGCTTTTGGTTGAAACAAAACTAATGCAGAATCCAACTAGCAAGCAGAAGGAAGAAGACTGTGACACAGACCCATCAGATCTAAACCAGGATGTATGGGGCAGCACACAACTCCTGTTGCTGATACTTCAGTCTTGTGATGGTAGTGGCCCCCTGGCAGCTCTGGTCCTGTTTGATACTCCCTGGTTTTAAAATAGTGGCACATCACTGTCCTGCTACATATTTAAGCTATTAGTGGACAGATATCTTAATGAAATTATTAGTGTGATGTTGGCAACAGTTATAAATTGTTTCAATGCCTCATCAACTTTCCTGCAGTATTATTTTCAGTTGTTGATTAAATTGCCTTTTGTAAATTTTTTATTACTTTTTCTGTTACTTAAAATTATGATAACTTTTTCTATTTTCAGGTGCTGACTATGAAGGCATCAGTACAGGCTGTGGCAGTATGGGGGAAGATAGCTCCGTCTCACAGCATCACTGCTATTATGATTACAGATGACCAGCAGACTATAGTTACAGGAAGTCAAGAAGGACACATATGTCTCTGGGATCTTTCATCAGAATTAAAGGTTTGTGTCCACTCTGCTACAGTCTGCCAAATATACTGGAGTTTTATATTTTATTATTAACAATGAGATTATTCAGATTTGCACTTCCTTAGGTTAAGTTTTAAAAATAGTGTGATTTTTGTTATGGGAAACACATGCAGCAAAAAGTGTTGAAATGCCTGTATGAGCAATCAGGTATTTGCAGAGTGGAAAACTTTTAATAGATTATTAGGACCTATGGATTATCATTTGAGATTGTGTTCTGTGAGTAATGGCAGCAACTAAACATATACAAATATCACAAATCCTGTCTTTTATAGTGTTGTGTTTTTTTCCTTTTGTTTGGTTTTTTTGTTTCTGTTTTAAATTGAGTAGTGTGACCCGTCTAAGGAAAAAAATACCTATGTATAAAACCAGAGATATCTAACAGGTTAACAATCCAAACATTTGTAGAAAGATGGAAGAAGTAAGATGAAATATATATTTGATATAACTAAGTTGCAAACCTCCTGGCATGTCGTTGCTATTGCTTTGACATGTTTATTTTCTTGAAAATGGAAAAGAGTTAAAGCAGTTCCAGTTTTTGTTATGCATTCCTAAACTATGGTTCTGTTCTCTTTGGATTTGGCTGCCCCATTTGTGCTCAAATATAGCACAGCTTTAGTTTGCACTTTTATGGGGCTATTTTTTTTCTATTTCTATCTTTGCATGCAGTGAAGCTAATCAAGGGAGTTACTTCCACACGTTGTATGAAACACATACTTAAGAGCTTTGCTACATCAGTTCCCCACTTTACGCTTTTGCTGCATATCTAGGGTGAAGGCCAGAGATACTCTGCACATTGCCTGTTTTGTAACACTTGACACTCCATAAATTCTTCAGACAAAGCAATTTTTAGACTCCAATGGATACAAAGACTACTTGATGCAAACTGCAAAATCCATCCACATCTTTGTACATTCCAGAAGCATGACTAAAGAACATAAGAATATAAAACAGATTGACAGTTACTCTTTAATGAAAACATCTACAAGTTGTATTCTCTAGCTCTTAGACCTCCTTAGCTTATATAAAAAAATCTTATGTTAAAGTTAAATAATTGTATTATTCTCCTAGATTTCATCTAAAGAAATTCTCCTTGGTCATACTGCTTCTGTAACTTGTCTGGCAAAAGCAAGAGAGTTTGAGAAACAGCCATATGTAGTAAGTGCTACTGAAAATGGGTAGGTAACTGAATATTCCATTATTCATTTCTGAAATTGTGAAATATAAAGCAGATGTAGGTCAGATTCTGCATTTGGCAGAAGGATTTTAATCCTATTGTTCCATTATATGAAAAAGATAGCAGTTATTTAGGACAATGACTATTGCTTATATACAATAGTCTAAGAGCTCATCTCTTGGACAACAAGAAGGGCTTGACAAATTTGAAGATCCAGTTACTTAGGAGAACAAAATCTTCAGAGGGATAGCTAAGCCTCATTCAAAGGGAGAGTAATGTGCTATTGGAGGGAACTGGCAGATTCAGAAGTGCTTTGATATCATGGTGCTTTTTTTTCTGTCCCTTCCTGAACTCAGTCTTCAGAATTGAGTTGGTACAAAAGGCTAATGTGCTCTGATCCAGGTTATGCTTGCTCGGTGAAAACATATGGAAGCACAGAAAAGACTTCCCTTGAAAAAAAGACATCTGTTTTCTGTGTCCTTGTTTAAATCTGACTTATTATTTTGTAGAACATCTTTTTTTGAGGCTCCTGATCTTGCAGCTTTTCTCCTATGTGTTTGTTGGGACTTGGTCCATCACTTGTGTCAAACTAATTTCTGCAGTACTCCTAGGTCTGCATTCAATAATTTTTTTTCTCTTCGACTGTTTAATTATCTTTTCAGCTGGGATCTGAAGCACATCTGGTCAGAGCTTCAGCAGTTGAAAGTAGTTAGGACTAGCTTTTTACCTCCTGAGGGACTTTTTTAAAACAATTTTGATTTGTTGTTTAATTGTATTCTTCTCTCATTTTGGGTTAATCTCTTCCAAGTAACAGGGCAGCTCTGTTAAAACCTCCTTGAATTAAGAGTGTCCTTTTTCAGGCTACACCTTCCAGTACCTAAAAGCTACTACACTACTTCGTCACTGAGGAGGTTGTTTATTTTTTTTGAGCTGCTAGGATCTCTGATTCTCTCACTCTATCATGAATATAGAAGAGGATACCTTGAACCAACTGGTTCAGGCTTCTTAATCTTCAAAGGTTAGACTGCCCCACAGGACAGGTAGAGGTAAACAGTTCCATCTGTTCTGTGAAGAAAGGAGGGTGAGAAGTCTGCAGAACTAGTTTTGCATAGTTTCCTACAATTCTGCTCAAGGTTTCATAGGTGAAACTATTTTTTATCTTATTTATGAAGTTCTGTCAGTACAGTACTGTTTCCAGATCATACTGGGGTAAATGATACTGTGTTTCCAAAAAGTTGGGATGAAAAGCATTAAGAAACAAATGATTTTTTTGGTATAGAAATGCCATACAGAGAGATGTTCATATCCTAGAGGTTCTGCCCCTGAAGGGATTATAGAGCATGCTTGGAATGTATGGGTAGGACTGAATGGTTGTTGGGCCCCTTAAATGTTCCCTTTTACCAAATTACTGCTGACTTCTCATCTGTGTTACAAAAGGGCAAAACATCCATCACTTATCCCTGGAAGGCTGCAACATAGAGATGAGATAATTACAAATAGGAAGCTTCATCTTTAGCAGGTGCAGGGTTTGTTGAACTGCATTTTCTTGCTTGTGAATCATTCACTTCTGCCATTTTCAAGCTTTCATCTCCTTGCGTTGAAGGTGGAGGAAATTGTGTGGAAGATGATACTCTTCCCCTATCCCTATTCAGAATCTCTTAAGTGTTTGTATAACTGACTTATCCCAGAAGGATGAATATTGAACAGTATTTATGAACTTTTTATATGGAAATCTATGTATTAATAATAATTATTCAGAACTTTTCATTGATGTCCTGTGCGTGCATATAGCAGATGGTGTAGGACAGGTTTATCAACATGCAGTATCACTTGCTCCTTGTTAGTAAATACAGTAATTTAAGTGCAGCATGCAAAAGCTGAAGTTATATTCTGGTATCATTTGTGCATGTTTGCATGTTTGTATCAACTCAACTGCTTTAGCTATATTCCTATAATTGTCATTCTGATACAAAGAAGGGGAAATTGACTGCCTTGAAATGTTTAAAAGCAAAACTGAACATCAGATGTATAGATTTCATTGCTCTTGTTTAGCTGAAAACTATAAATAATATTTTTAGATTATCATAAAATGTGAAATTGTGTAGATTAAAATGGGAACCACTAAGTCGTATTTCTGAAATATGAAAATAATTTTTGCAGTGTGTTCTTTGTCTCTTACAGAAAAGGTCTTAGAATGTGATTTCAGAAATAATGACTTTTTCAACTGTAGAAATAATGCTTGCTCTTCAAAGAAAATGTAAAAGCATCAAAACGTAACATTTGGTTGCAGAGCTATGACATCCCTCACACAACCTCATTTCCAACATCTAAATTGATTGTGTTTCATGTGTGGTCTAGTCCCATAGCACGTTGAATAATTTCTAGATTTGGAGAAGTAGCTAACAGGTCTTTCTCAAACATTAACGTTGTTTGGAATAAAGCGTATCTACGGTGTTGCATAGATATTTACGTTAAGAAGCAAGTGCTGAATCAAACACATTTCAGGAATAGCCTCACGGTGGCACTGTTTCTTCTTGACAGAAGTTGCCGTTCCTCTCAAGAGTTGAAGTCTGGTATGGCAGAAGATGTATTATGTTTTTCAAAACGTGTGGTTTAAGTTCAGTGAAATGAATCATTTTCAGGAGGATGTAGTTCCAACGACAGATAGTTACAGTGATGTGTTGACGAGCTGTAATGGCAGTATACCCACAATTTGTTGTAGATCAGAGTTGGCCTGAAAGTCAGGTTTGCTGCAAGGCAGCAGGGTGTAATTACCAAAACAAAAAGAAACAGATAGTGTATGTCATCCCCTGCTAATGACCACAACACTTTCTTACCCAGTAATCTGTAACAAAAGGCCACGTAAACGGCCAGACTGCATTTAAGTACAGCACTAAAGAAAAACTTGGTGGCACAAAATTATTCCAGCCAATTGAGTGGCAATGACAGAGAATAATATAAAGTTATCTTTGGCAGGGAGATGTGTGTTTGGAATGTCACTAGTGGACAGTGCATTGAGAACGCAAGGCTTCCCTATAGGCATACAGCAATCTATGTAAGTATAGCAACTTTTCATGGCATATGTTTGTTCATTAGAGAGGAGATTTGCTGTATTAAGATGTTATTCTTCAGAAACATACAATTTTAGATGTCTAGCTCACAACATATCTAATAGAAAACCCAAACTGTTGCAACATAAGTTTTATTTCTTTTTTTTTTTTTTTTTTTTTTTTTTTTTTTTTTTTTTTTTTTTTTTTTTTTTTTTTTGACTTTTAAGAAAAGTCCTGATGAGAGATTTATGTTCCTCTGAACTTAATGGAATGAAGCCGATTGTATTTTTAAACTGCAAATGTCTGGAATGCAGTATCAATGCAGTTATTGTAAAGTCTGGGCCCTGTGTAGCTGTATCAGTCTTTATTCTGTTAACATTGTGTGGAAACTTCAAGTTTAATGTTGGCTTTTTTAATGACACATTTTAGAAGTACAAGTGATCTAGCCAAACATTGTGAAGCAGTCTGCTGAAAGATGCATTTTAAATGTTTGAAAGGTTTAGGTGCCCAACTGCTGACCTTCAAACAACTTCTGCCCCACTCCCAAAAATATATTTTCATTCATCACAGAACTTGGGACACATCAGTTATTTTCAAAGGCCAAATGGTTTTATATATTACTTCATATAATTTCAAGTGTCTGTTCAGACATCTATCCAGGTGCACTAAGTATCTAGATTTTGGAGTGTGAGGGTGTGTTTGAAATACATGTATGTATATGGTTGAGGAATTTAGAATAAAAATGTTTGAAAGCTTCCAGAAGAAACATTGTATTTTCATGACACTGTTTTGGTTGAGGTGATGAATTAGCACACAGTTGCTAATCATGAAGGGAAGAGAGAAAGTTTGGATAAATTGCCAAATGAAAATGATGGAAGAGTAACTTCTCAATATTATGTTTGTACATACATGTGTATGTGCATATACACAAAAAGCATAGAATGTTAAGAAGTTATTCTTCTGTCATTTTTGTTTGTGTATGCTTAAAGCATATATATTTTTACATATGTATGTATATACACACTACAATGCCTTGTTTAAAATATAATAGAGGTGCAATATGATCTCCTTTGTGCTGTTGCTCAATTAGATTTAGATCAGAGGAGTTATGCAGACAAATAGGCAGATCTGTCTTCTGGAGATCAGAGGTGGAATCTTCATTCTTAGCCTTCAAGTAGAAGCAGCCAATAATTTTAGAAACTTGTTCCTTCTCTATTAGGAGAAGTGAGCTAAGTCTAATTTTCTCTAGGTAAAGATTTTTGTCCTGTAACTTGGGCAAGATGACTAAAAGGGAAACAGGAACATGTAACAGGAAAAATTAGGACAAAGAGTAGATGTTGCTAGGAGGGGAAGTTATTCTTAAAATGCAATCTTCAGATATTTATAAAAAATTGATTAAAATTTTTGAGGTTATTTTGGGGGCTTTTGTTGTGGTTTTGTTTTGTTGTAGGTTTTGTTGTTGTTCCATTGGGAATGATTGCTTATGGTGTAATAGTGTTTGACAGTAATTTCCTACAGAATGTTATTGTCTGGGAGGTTTACTGCACACTGTTTTTGATAGCATCACCATTTAAAAATTGTTGCTTTATTTTTAGGAAATGTTTTAGTAGGTTTTTCATTAAGCTACTGACCTATCTGGTCCAATAGATTCCTTTTGTTCAGTATAGATGATTCAGCTATAAATGGCAGCTGTCAAGCAGTGCAAACTGAATATTTGCCATTTGAAATTAAGTTTAACACCAGGGTCAACTCTTAACCATTTGTGGATCTTAACAAGTGTGGGATTTTCTCAGAGGACTGACTATACCAATCTTCCAGTTCACGCTTAATTTAAGAGTAACAGTAATTACAAGTGGTTCCTATTGCTGAGCATTTCTACCTCTGATATTTCATATTATCTGTATTAATACTTACTCTATTTGCAGTTTTTTTATGCTTCTTTTGTATACAGCCTTCAGGCACTTAACTGATAGACCAAAAATTATTGTCTATGCAAAACTGAATGTGCAGAGAGCCTGTAGTAAATAAGGCACAATTTTATGGATCTGTCAGTTATTTTCATCTGTGTGATGGTTACCTTTAAGTATAGTATTTACTTGTAAATTTCATTTGAGGGAGCTGCTTATGCATTTATAGGAATCGTGTGTATGATTATGGATAGATAGTACAAGAAATACAGATGTCCTTGCACATATAAAACACCTAGCAAAAAAAGAATCTTCATAGTCACTCTACACCTCTGTCATCTCTGCTCCTTAATACTTTGCTATGTGTCTTTTTATTTTCTTTAAGTGATTATTGAGAAAGAATGAATCTTCTGAACATTAGAGCATTTAGTGTCATAATGAGGAATATCTCATGAAGTAGAAATTATTCCTGGAAAATAATGGATAATTTCACTATGAATCGTCTGCATCTCCATCTGATTTATTTTTTTTTTCATTTTTATGTTCCTCTTGAAAGCTGAAGTTGATCAAATGTTTGGAGAGAGATTAGGCCTCAGAGAAACAAGTCACAGACTGTTTAGTAAATTATAATGAAAATTAACACCTTGATTGCTTAAAAAAATGTCCAGTATTTAGTCAGGGAAGATCCTGTTTTCAGTGCTAGGCACTCCTTGACTAGTCTGTATGCCTATATGAAATGGTTTTAAATGCAGGTGAAATGCTTGTGTCACTAGCAAAGCTGTGTATGATCTCACATGTACATTAGGTTTTTTTAGTAATGCTACAAGTGTACATTACAGTTCCAAGTATGGCATGATTAATGGGGAAAATACACATGTATGATTGTGTAGCTCTTTATGCTGATTTCCTTCTTCTGTTTGTACAGTATTACCATTGCTCCTTCCGAATGACAGGTGAAGGATGGCTGCTTTGCTGTGGAGAATATCAAGATGTTCTTATTATTGATGCAAAGACTTTAGGTGTTCTTCACACTTTATCATCATCCCAATCTGATTGGATAAATTGTATGTGTATTGTACACTCTGCAAGAATTCAAGGTAACACATTGTAGGTGTGTTTATGTAGGCAAATTAAATTGTTATAAAATATTTCTGTATTGATAGTACCATCCTACTAGACATAATCTGTTTGGTTTACACAGCCCTTATATACAAGATGTTGTCAATGGAAAATTAAAACTTAAGAAGAAGTTTTTAATACTCCAAATATTGGTCATGGTTAATTTAGTAAATTTATTAGAAAAAAACAAGCAGGCTCTACACTAGTTGTAAACTATTCTTGGATATAAGTACAAATTATTTTGTAGTATCAGGGAAATGAATAGACCCACTATGCCTTCTATTGGAATATATCTGATTGGATAAAATAAGTTTTTGCTTGCCTATTTTTTATTTACATATATCGGGGTTTTTTTTGTGCAAAATTAATATTTCTTACAGAACCCTTGTTGTAGTGCTGTATGGAACACCAGTGTCTATGCCAAGGTTCTCTTTTGGTGTTAGGCACTGTTTGAACTTGGTTTCAATTTTACCATCTCATTGTTAACTTTTCACAGAAGACTCATTGGTTGCAGTGTCTGTAACTGGAGTTCTGAAAGTGTGGGACTTATCTTCATCTTTGAATAACATACAGGTTAGTTTGAGGTGTGGAACAGCAGTTTGAACAATAACATGAATGTAGTAATATTATCAAGTAAAGGATACAATGAAGAGGAACATGAATAAATCTATTTTCTTGATATATACTAAACAGAATTGATTTATTTTGTCACAAAATTCTGAAAACACACCCTCATATAGCTATTTAAAATTAGTTGGGCCACTGGACGGCTCTTGCCTTGAAAACTGCAATGTCTTTCGCCCAGGCTTCATGTCTTTTCATATTACGTGATGCTGAAGCTGTAATGCTTTCCTTCTGTCCTGGTTATTTTTACTCCATTCATTGAACTCCATTCCTTCCTTTAAAATCAAGGTGCCTAAAAATAATCCTTTTTACTCCTTTTTACTTTGAAATGGTACTTAGAAAAGACTCTTGTTCTGTCAAACACCATATTTCTCCATCGTCAAACTTGCTTGTTCTTTTCACTTGTCTGTGTTAATCTTCATTAGCCATTCTGAATTTGATACTGTCAGTTTATAGGTTGTTGTAGCTATGTTTTTGACTGAAGAATGCTTAGCAGATATTCATTACAGCAGATGCTATCTATGACCTGCCTTTAGTCCTTCTCCATATTCATTATCACTTCTTCAATTGAGATCAAAGTCTGAGCCATGCTGAATGTCTTCTGTTTACATGGTACTTGTGAACCCTGCTGTCTTCCTGTCTCAGTCTTAATTAAGAATTATACGTTGCTTTGCATTTTGAAAAGTGTATGCTAACAATAATTTTCAGAGGCTTGTTTTTATCCTAAAAGTAAAAGCTCAGAAATATAGAATGAATCTTATGACTTTTTTCCTCTGCTATAAAGGAGAGAGAAAGTGTGTACGAGAGAGAATCCAAATCTCTGGACTGTGTAAACTGTCAAGCAGTACGGTTTTGTACTTACACAGAAAGGCTCCTTCTAGTTGTGTCTTCCACATGCTGGCAGGTATATTATTGAGCATTATACTTTCTTTTTAATTTTGTTAATTTTGAAGATACAATGTGATTTTTATGTGAAGATGCTTGTTTTTCTCCTTGGCTTAAAGAAAGTGTTTACTAATTGTTAGGTAGAATAGGGGCTATATCCCTTATCTGTGTATCTTAATTGCCTGTCTGGGGTTATTTTTTATTAGTATTTTTATTTTAAAAGTAGAAAGGGGATTACTTAGTCAATTTTAGAGCACTAGTGCATTATAGTCTCCTCTAAAGTGCATTTCAGAATGAACACAAAGATGTGCAAAACCTGTTTAAGTATGACAGAAGGAATCACAGTTGGCAAGCCCTCAGCAGCCAGGAGCCTTTGTTCTATCAGGACCAATAGCCTGAGTTCCACTAAGAGAAGCCTGCAAAGCTAAAGGCCCCAGAATATATAGCTGTAAGAAAATGAATGCATCTTGTAGATACTGAAACTGTTATTAGTTTATTTACATCTTAGTTAAGCTGAACTTTATTGTAAAAATTCTCTAGTTTTTTCCCACTGCTATGACATTCCTTTTAAATTAATCTTAGGCTATTAGTGCAACATATGTACCTGATCCAAACACCACTCCTCTTAGGGGGTGGGAAGTAGATATTTCGCATACAGCCCAGTCAACTTTGAAAAATACAGTTGTAGGGTATCCTTGAGATTGCTCTTGGGCTATTTAAAAAAATGCCGTGTGCATTGTTTTCTATTACTTTCACAATGTTTGCCCACAAAAGATGGAAGTTTGCAGTAATATCTTCATTATGCATTTGAATGCTTATATTTTACTGCTTAAAGTAGTCTTACAAATATGTAAGTCGTTGGATTTTCAAGCTTTATTTCAATTAATATATAAATTAAAAATAAATTGATTAATTAAATCCTTAATTAGAAATGTATGTGATGTCTAGCATGGGAGAGATTCACATACGTTCAGAGGCCATGTGTGGCTCCCTAACCCACTTGATAGCAATGAAAATATAAAGCAAATCCCTAATGAATAGATATTAACAATGAATAATTTGTAGAAATTCTCATTCTGAAATATATTTGCTCACATTGCTGAAGATCAGAGGAAGCAACAAGTCATACCATTTTTTACCAGCTCTAGAAATGAGAGAAGAATTTTTGCAGGCAAAGGGGATCATATGTTCCTTTTTTCAATTGATTTGCAAAGGAGAAATCTCTATTACTCCCCAAAGAATCAAAACTGTTAAGATACATGCTGTGATTACACAAGCAAATAATCTTTGAAAGAATGCAGACAGAAGGGTGTTTAGCTTCTGTTGAAGTCTTCAGTGTTGTATTTCTGTGCTGAATTCACTACCTACCTCTTTATAAGAAATTAATAGTCCAATAAATATTAATAATGAATGCAAGGCAAAACAAAGTAAATCCCATCTAGAATCCCCTAATATAACAGAAGGCTCTAATACTGTTTTTTTTAATTGTTGGTTTCTTTGAAATAGGTAGTTTGATTGCACTAGTTTGATAGTATGAATACTGCTTTGGCTTTCAAAGAGGTAGTCAAACTACAAAGAGTCACGCTCATGTTCTGCTTATTGATCCATGGCACAAAGCAAGCTTGAATTAAAATTAATGCAACAATACAGTTTGTTTTTGTTTTTCTGATCTTAGGTCTATGATTATTGTGATTTCTCTTTGCTTTGTATGGAGTTCTGTAAAAGTGGTCAGTGCTTTGCTGGTGGGGAAGTACTAGCAGCTTACAGACTTATCATCTGGACAGAAGATGGTCACAGTTACATCTACCAGCTGCTTAACAGGTGGGCTCAGATGGGAAATCCACACAAAAAGTTCAGGTACAGGATGAACTTTGGGAGGTTTATTATGGAAAATCTCTGCATGTTGCAAATGATCAAAAACCAGAACAAAACCACTTTGGCACTCAAAGATTTACCCCGAGTTTGACAGCCTTCAGTCTTTGTTTGACACAGCAGGGGACCCAGGAATAAGATTAGCCATGTAGAACTTTGGCAGCTGGTGCTGTGATTTCAGAAAGTCACTTGTAATTACTTATTCAGCAACTTTTAATTGAACTTGTAAATCTTGGATGTTACTGTTCTGCTTTCCAAAAAATATGACTGTCTAAAGCTTTTAATAATGTGTTTTTTTTTTCTCAAATTATGCAGTGGGCTTTCTAAAAGTGTGTATCCTGCTGATGGGAAGATGCTGAAAGAAACTGTTTATCCTCATTTACTCTGCTTTACTGATGTGAAGGAACATAAGGTAAACTCAAAAATTTACAGTGAGCTTTAAATGTTCATTTTTTATTTGTTTGCAATTACCTGAATGGTCTCTAAAAACCTGTTGAATTCATTAACAAATGTAATTGTTTTATGAAAACAATAAGTAAGACTTATTCCTTCATTTTAAAATTTCTTCTTAGAAGCTTGAAGATACTCATTGCATATATTTGTCTTAAATTCTGGTAATATTTACTTTTTTTCACAGGAGAAAATATCCTGTATTTTCAGCTATAGTTAGTCTAATTTAAGGTGTTTTCCTAATATTGTCAAAAAAGGAGAGCCTTTTTAAGTTAAAGGTGTTCTAAAATAGTTTTAGAACCTTTTACTTTTAAATCTGTTAAAAAAAACAACAAACACCAAACCCAAAGAACCAAACAAAAAGTCAACTCAAAAGTAAAATGCAAGGAAGTTGCTGAGTTCTTCTTATATTGCAACATGTATGCATATTTCAGTGTGACTGCAGAAATAAATTGGTTGCTTCCCATATGTATCCATTTTAAGTTGGATGAGTTTGAATCTGTGACATTTCATCCAAAATACTGTTATTTTGAGCTTTCAGAGGCATAATCACATGTCTACCTTCCTTACACTGTGGGCAGAGTGACAGTACCACAGTGCATGAGATTAGGCATGTGTGACTCTTCAGAATTCTGGTCTCTGCTTGAAGAAGCATCTATGGTTAAAAAAAGAGGAAGTTAAAAAAAGTAGGTGATCTTTATACTTATGATTGAGAACCTATGCTTAGACTATGTCCTACCAATTTCAAATTTAGAAGTTACTGCTTAGGCAAGTATCTCAAGTGGATCAGCTGTTTTGGAAAATCTGAACTTACTTTTTGAGAAGTGCTTTGACCACAAAGAAATAAATAAGGAAAAACAGTTGATGTAAAGAATAGAGAACAGATGAGAATAGGCAAGTGGGGAAAAAAAATGAAAATTAAATCTGTGTCAAATGTTCTTATTTGGCAAAGATAGAACAAAAAATTAAAAGAAATCAGTGTAGCTTTAGTTCTGGTTTTGTTGCTAATTTTTTCTCCCTGCTAATACTATTAATGAAATTGTGATTATTGAAAAAGGTGGATTTAATTCCTGCTTGCAGTTGCATTCGATTTTTTGTGTATTTGCAAGAGAATTGAAGGGCTTTAAACAGTTCCTGAAGATATGCAGAGGAGACAGGTATTTTATTTGTAGTTGACTAGAAATACTGTCAAACATATACCTACATGAGGCTTTATAATTCTCTTTGTTGGCAACTGTAGGCTCTTAGAAGGAATCTTTTTTGCATATCCTTGCAAGGCCTGACAGATTAGATTTTCAGTTGAAGCATAATAGCACAAACCATGCAGCTTTTCCCCCAAATGCTGTGATCTAAAACCAGATAGACCTTTTGGCATCCTTCAGCAGTTCTCCTGATATGAGAGAAAAGAAATGGCCAAAACACAGGGTTTAGCAAATAACAGGGTTGCAGTGGTGATAGTAAACTCATATAGGATTCCCCCCCCAAATATATATATTAAAAATAACGTACCCTGCCCTTTTCTAATATTTACCTTATTACCTGAAAATTTTATAGCAGATTTGAGAGACAGCAAAACTGCCTATGTGATGATCTGTTTTGGTCTGCATTCATAAATTATAAACTGAACCATGTGACAGTACAGTTGCTTATTGTGCAATTTACTCCCAAAGTTCAATGTTGTAAATAAAACCTAAACAGCATGAGGGGATGTTATTAACATGTCTTGAAGAAGCAAACAAAGAGTCTGTGTCTGCAAGATGAAAGTAAAGTTGATGGGGTGGAACAAAACAGTTTGTGCTGATGACCTTTCATACACAATCTACAGTATGGGGTGTGCTTTTGTTTTTTTCAGTGTAGGGGGCTTTGTTGTGCTCCTGCACGTGTCTGCCCACTTACTTTCATGAAAAAAATCTTTATTCGGTGCTCCAAGACACAACACAAACATAAGCATCTACTTCTGAAGTACATGCCTGGTGTAACCTGAACTTTCCTAATTTTCTTAACATTTGTGAGGACTTTGAGCAAATAGAAGCTTCCCCTTAGAAAACTTGATGATATTTTTTTTTACTTTGGTACATGAGAATGAAACTTACATAACAAAAAAACAGGATGTTCTTGGCAAGTCATCAGTAGCTTATCTCACAGTTTGGGTGTTACTGAAGTAGTGATATAGAACTACCTGTAGCATTATACCTACAGGGAAAAAAAACCTACAGACTTTAAGTCTTCATGAGAGAATAAAAAGATGAGGGTTGTCTGCGATAAATATACTGGAATAAATTTGTGCATTACTAAACAAAGCCAGGTAGATGTCATTAAGTCTGTTTATTATACCTCTCAATTATCTAATATTTTCCAGGTCACTGAATGCTGGTGTTACAGACCATTACCTGTCTATGTAAAAGCATAATTCTTACCTTTATTTGTAGTAATTTCAACTGTTCATAATTGAAGTTTTACTGAATTTGTTTTTATGTGAAGATTCAGTCTTTCACTGCACGCTTTTTTTTTCCAGCCTGATCTTGGTGCTTAGGCTGCCATTTTTTTTATGTGCTGGTGATGCTATTGATAGACTTCATTTAGAGACAGTAAGCCTAGGGAGCCCTCCCATTCCACTTTTTATTTGGGAAGTAGACTTGGCCAAGGAGACTGGCAAAGCGGAGGTGATCTCTGAGGGCCTTGTGCCAGGCAGAGCAGACCTTGTCTGAGATGACAAGTTCAAGAAGGACAGGGAACTGCTTGAAAGAGTCCAGCGCAGAGCTACGAAGATGATTAAGGGAGTGGAACATCTCCCTTATGAGGAAAGGCTGAGGGAGCTGGGTCTCTTTAGCTTGGAGAAAAGGAGACTGAGGGGTGACCTCATCAATGTTTACAAATATGTAAGGGGTGAGTGTCAGGGGGACGGAGTTAGGCTTTTCTCGGTGATGACCAGTGATAAGACAAGGGGTAATGGGTGTAAATTGGAGCACAGGAGGTTCAAGGTGAATATCCGAAAAAATTTTTTTACTGTAAGAGTGACAGAGCACTGGAACAGACTGCCCAGGGAGGTTGTGGAGTCTCCCTCACTGGAAACATTCAAAACCCACCTGGATGAGTTCCTGTGTGATGTACTCTAGGTGACCCTGCTCTGGCAGGGGGATTGGACTAGATGATCTCTCGAGGTCCCTTCCAGCCCCTAAGATTCTATGATTCTATGATTCTATGAACTTAGTGACAGTTTAAATATTATTATTTTTTTATTTCTAGAGCTTTTGCTGTAGAAAACCTTTGAATTTGCAATTACTACATTATTTCGTCAACCTTTTTGTATCAGCATATTAATTTACTATTATTTTTGGCAGAATTTTCCTTTTGTTATGGGCTTCATGAATGAAAGGAAGGAGCCTTTCTATAAGGTTCTATTTTCGGGTGAAGCTTCAGGAAGGATCACCTTGTGGCATATTCCTGATGTCCCTGTGTCAACATTTGATGGTTCACCTAAAGGTTTGGTGATTCTGTGCTCTTGATACGGTCTCTTTAATGATGTCTTTAAGTCACTTTTAATGAAAACTTAAATTCTTATAAAAATATTTTCACATTAGAAAGTGATGTTCATTCAGTCACTGTGTGATGATTGCCTGTAGTTATAAGGAGCAAGACACTAACAAAGATGAGTGTCTAGAATTTCTTCTTGGGGATAACAAATAAATGTTCCTATTTCCTTACTATCTTCTCATAATTGCAAATGTCCTGACATTGGTCCTATTTATGGTGGCTGCCAGGGAGGTATAAAAGGAAGGACTGAGTGAGATGTTATCTAGTGTTGGAATAGCAACTGCTGCCTTTCAATTGCTAGGAAGTAGCGAGTTGAGGGGGAAGTTATGATTAGATGAAGATGTGTGTTTTGTTCTGTTTGTATTTTTATTTTGCTTTGAGTTTAAAAAAAAAATAAAAATTCCTAACTCTTTTCCTCACCTTCTAGAGATCCCAATTACAGCAAAATGGGCTCTTCAGGATGATTTTGATAAACACCATGCAATGTCAGAGGGAATTATTGATCATCTTTGTACATCGAAAGATGGAATTGAAAGTGCAGCTGTTAGTTCTTCTGTATACATACCCAGTCTTGATAAGCTTGTGTGTGGATGTGAAAATGGGAAAATTTTTGTAACGCTAGGTTTAAAAACTGCAAGAGCAAGACTTCTAGAAAACATAACTTTGCTGAAAGGTAGGTAGTAACAGTGTTGCCTACATTCATCTCAGTGAAGCACAGAAGACTGCATACATAAGCAGTGATGGTCAGGGACTGAATGAGGAAAATGGAAGGTGATGATTTTCTTTCTCCCTCTGTGGCTGATCTATCAGATTACAGCTCAGTACTATCAAGGTGCTTTGCACTGTCAAGAGTCCTGGAATGGCTGTACGGATGGGGTCACCTGAAAGAGAGATGTGGGCTGTCACGGTATGAGCAGTAGTCATCTGTGTCACTTTCTAGAAGGTCATTCCCCTGAAGGAATAAAATGACTGCATCTGAGTAGATGAAGTTCAGATCCTAGACCTTTTTCCAAAATTCTTTGATCCTACATAAAGGATTGCATTTAATCTTTTGAGTCTCCTGACTTTTAGCACATGTACTGTAAAATATGGAACCTCTATTCTTGAAGAAAAAATAACTTATGTACCATCTTCTTTCAGATAATTTACCTTATAAGGTTCTGAATGGTCATAGTAGCAGAGTCACTTCTTTACTTTATCCACATGATAAGTCAGTAAGATTTGATCCAAGCTGGCTGTTATCTGGTGGGCAGGATTCTGTTGTCATCTGCTGGAATTTATTTACTGGAGACATTTTACACCAATTTAGTCTTCACTCTGGTCCAGTGACAGAACTCTTGCGATCTCCAGAAAACTACAGAGTAAGTACAACCATAATGAATGATGTCTCAAAAACACCCCAGAAGTATCTCTATATGGGAAAGAAATCACTGGGCAACTTTTCCCAGGCATGTTAAAATAATGTGGTTATGACAGTGGTCATTGTGTTGAAACAGAAGTTCTTTCTGTTTTGCAGTTAAAAGATCACAGCATAGTGTGCTGTGTATGCAGTGATCACTCAGTAGCGATTCTACACCTCCAGAAAAGAGTGTGTCTCTTACATGCCAGAAAACATCTCTTCCCTGTGAAGAAGATAAAATTTAATCCTGTTGAAAATCTGCTAATTGTTGGATGTGAAGACGATTCAGTTTATATTTGGGAAATTGAAACAGGTAATAAAACAAAGGGATTTTCTTTTTTGTTCACTTCCTGTACATTTTGTCTGTCATGGTGTTTTACAAACCTAATGTATTGCAGCAATACCAACACACTGAATGTATTGATTAGAGAGTTTCAATATTTATGTAAACAATCAAGAAATAAAATTTTCATATGGTTCAGGGGATATTACTACTAAAATACAGTAGCTTAAGTCATATCCTGACAATCCAGTGGTTAGCTGACATTGCAGTGAATTGAGCAGAATACTTCTGGAAGCTATAAATAAAATGCAAATTAATATCTTCAATAAAAAGAGTGAATTTTTCAATCCTAACAATTCCAAATTAGAGCACAAAATTCTGATTTCTTGAATAAAATCTGAGAAACCTTTTGAAATGATTATCACTTAATAGTGGAAGATAATTGCAAAGCTCATAACTGTGTAGTCAGGAAAACTAAAGCTGAGTGTTTCAATTTAAAGTGTGGATTTGAGAATGTAATGCTGATTCACAATGGTAATAGATATAGTTATTTGAACTTGGACAGAACAAGCTGTCAGAAGCTGTAATGATGTAAGATAGTACAACACAGTGTTTCCATCTGATTCAGAGCTTTGTGTTCTCAGATGGGGTGGAACCACTGAAAGGTACAGAATATTAATATTGTATGAAAACAGTTTTACTAATATAACACTGAGATCACAATTTACCAGTATTACAACATACAGTCAAGGCTGTTTGCTTTGGACAAAACGTCCCTTGTATCAAAGTACAAAATATCTATGTTCAATGCAGTACTTGGCAAAATGAGCACAGCATAAATTACAAGCCTGTTGTGTTAGTAGGCTATTTAACACCATGAAGCTGCTGGCATCGGAGATGCCTTCTGGCACTTAATATTTTCCCAGATTTACTGAATTGCTTCTTTAAATAAAAAGGCTTACAGTAACATTAAATTGAACTGACTATTATAGTCAGTTAATATCCTTGGTTTTACAGTGTTTGCTTTTGTTGTTGTTTGGTTTTTTCCCCTACAGTTACTTGAAAAGGTAAAGTTCACATATTTCTGCATTGCATTTTGAGATTAAAAAATATTTATTTTTGTTCAAAAGCATTCATAAAAAAATAAGAATAGATGGTGTGACTTTAGGAGGCTGTTAAATTGCATATAGGGTGATTCTTATTTTACTTTGCTGTCTTATTGTTGCTAAGTGACTGTATTGTGGTCTTGCTTAGAGTCTTCACTTTAGTTGCACTGCTGGGAAAAACAATACAAAGTTGTTTCCAAAAGTAAATACTAGACTCCTATGGTACTCTAAACTTGTTATTCTGCTTCTGTTGCTGTTTCTTTCATAACTTGAAATTCTATTTTCTGGTAAATATGTAAGATTCTTCTTGTGTGTGTTCTGCTCTTCATGTAGATGCATGGTATTACAGTTGTCAGTGCATTTTCTTCAGTCAGGAGGGGGCATGGGTTCTACCCTTTGCTCAGTCCTCTTTCTGGAGTGTTTGTGGAAGAGTAATAGTCTTGGGATTCTTCTTCCTGCCTTGTCATTCCTCCAATAAAAAATAATAAATAAATAAAATAAAAAAGCAACCTCCAACCAGAAACCCTCAAACTTTAAGTTAAAATAACTGTGCTAGTACATTGAGTATAGTTTTATTGTTTATAGGACATGAAGTTAATTTAAAAGTTGAATTATTAGCAGAGCTTATTTCTAGAACTGAGAAGCATAATATCTTTGAGATTTTCAATTTATAGTGTGTACTCTGGTAAAAATTCTGATTTAAGTGTACCCTACACGTAGAAAAGATTGTGCCAGTTCTCAGGTTTTTTACTCTTTCAGCCTTTCAGTATTATTACTACTTCATGGTACGTGTACTATTAGCTAGAAACAGTGCGGACAGGTCATAAGTATTCTCAACTTCTGCAGCTAAGGAAATAATTGCTAAATAATTTTCTCTGTCATTTTTTAATTGAAACGTTTGGCTGTTGATTTAAAGGAGTCATCTGTGTAGGCCTGAGAAAAGGCATTCCACATGTGGTATTAGAGAAAGCCAGGTCTGCAATGCTCAGAAGGTGTCCTGCAGGACTAAATGGTACTTGGGCAGTGTATGCCTTTGAGTTAACTCCTGACAGGATATTTTTATCTCCACAGTGTGGTGCAGTGAGGGTTTTTAGTTAAAAACAAAACCAAAAAAACAAGCTAAACACCAGACTGTAATTTCTTTCCTAGATTTATGAAGAGTAAACACTGTGGAATGATTTCAGTGGTGGTGCTGTGTGTGCTTAACAACATGGAAAATTACTTTGACTCATTAATTCTATGAAGCTGCTAGGCCCAAATGCAATGTGCTGTACTCAGAAATGTAAGAACTAATAGTTTCTTTCACCATACAGTGCCTAAGGCAGCCCAGAGAACTTAAGTGTCTGGGGACAGAATTATATCTCAGATGGAACTTCAGCTAGTACCGCTGGGTAACTTCACACTAAAGTATAGTGAATTCTTTGTAAACCCAAGATTTACCAGCATAGCATATGGTACCATAGAGACAAAAATTGGCATATACTTTTAACTGTCTCTTATCTATAAAAATGTATATTTAAAAAATAAAGATTAAGTAAAATGTATATATTTATGTATATCTTCAGCTAGGATGCAGATTGTTAAAAGTGTGGGTTTTAATTGCTGTTTCTGTATCCTTTGTTACCAGTATCAAATAAGAATAGGAGCTATGATCACCACCTCTTACAGAATAGCTGGGGCACAAGAAGGGATGCAGTTATTTGCTACATGAACAATTAACAAATTAATTTTTTTTGTTTCCATTATGCATTGGTAAACTAAAAGGTGCCATCTAGGGTGAATACCTGGGAAGGCTTACTGGGATAAACTGTAGTAGGTTTAATGTGAATTATATCTGTATTGCAGGGGAACAGGAGAGGTCATGGCATTGATCCTTGAAATTGGCCTGACCTAGATCAAGAGCTATGTAGGTACTTCAGTGCCACTCAGGCAGACAAAGCCTTGTTCAGATGTGTGGGAAAGATGTGTATACAGTATCACAGACAAACCTCTGCAGAAACACAACAGCCTGTGCTTATGACTTTCATCTGCTGGCAAATGAGCAGGTTGCCATGCATAGTACTCCTTGTCTGTGCAGGTACCTGCAAGCATTTTTCTTGGCTCACTTAAATAGGATAAAGTCTAAGTAGTAGCCTTGGGCTTGCATTCCTCTGCAGAATCAGACATAAGTTTTTATTTTTCTGTAGTCAGAGTGTTTCTTTTTTCTGGCAATGCAGCTAGCTTCATGACTGAGGCTTTGCTTCTTTTGAAAGTCTGCAGAGGACCTGATTTTCTGTCAGACTCATATATCATTGTTTACAGTTTAAAAAGAGTTACTGTACTAGAGTTAATGGATAACTGGGAAAACAGCCAGTCTGTTTATAATTTCAGGCTGTGGATTAAGGAATTTTCATGAATATTTCAATATTTATGCTCTTGCAGATTCAGCAATAATTCTGTTGAATTTGACAGATGACTTTACAAAAGTTTAGAGCCATCTAGTACCTATGACTGTCTTTTATTTATGCCAATTTAGCTCCAAAACTGCCTTCCACCAGGTAATTAAGGGGATGACCCCTTAAGCAAATCAAAGGCTTCATAATGTGTAATACTTTGTCTAATTCCCTATGCCAGGGGCTGGCATGCTTTAAAAAAAATTTCTGAAGTTTTGAAAATTGGAGTTTTCTTTTGGGAGGCTTTCATAATAGGATTGTATACTTTATGAAGTGGAAGAAACATTGTCACATAGATTTAACTTAACCAGTGCTACTTTAAGTACAATTTGTTGCATTCTTCCTTCATGAGCTTGGTCAAAGATACCTTGTTTTACATGCTCAGTGGTGAGTCGCCTCAATACAATAGTCTCAATAGTCTGCCTATATTCCAAATAAGCAGGCAGGAGTATAGTTGATTTCAAGTGGAGTTTATCTTACCTAAGTTGAGACTTCTAGCTATACTTAAATACTAGCTCTACCTATTTTGTTTTTGTAGTGAGCAGGAAGAAGAAAGAATAAGTAAAAATCTGTCTTTTTTCCTCATTGACTGCAAGGAGAATCTAAAGAAGGGCGGGTAGGGGGAAGCAAAGCTAATTGTCTGCTGCTATTACAGGTCTAGAATAAGATAAATTGAATTATATCCTTTTAGTCCTTTGATTTACAGAACTAAGTAGAATTTTGTTATTCTAAGCTTAAATGTTGTTGTTGCACATGCATGAGAGTAGTGCTACAGAAAACAACACAGAAACTATGAACTAATATCTGTGTTGTTGAATGTATTTTACCTAAATTTTAATGTATGGGTACAGCAACTTTCCATTACAGTGGAATATCTTTCCATGATAATAAATATTGATCTAATAATATATTTGGAATATTAATATAGCATGTGTGGAGCATATATTCCAAACTTGTGTGCTAGAAAAATATAAAAATCAATAACAAATTTTATTCTAATTAAAGGGCAGAATATTTCTTCTAATAGCTACCACTTGAAATCCACTTCAATAAGGAAATTGGTGGTTATCTATATGGCTCTGACATTTTTCCTAAGCAGTTGGTATCTCTTTTCTAAAAGCTAGTTATCAGTGTGATAAGATGTAGAAATAAAAGGATCAGTATTTTTTTTCTTGCTGTGTACAGCATGTGGTAGTACCTCTACCAATCTAGGGATCTGTCTAATATGTATTAAGGAGTAAAGAATGGGTGGACTTTAAAGAGCAATCTTCCTTGCTTGGAGGAGGCAGTCTTCATTTATCAGAGGTAGATTTAGTCTTTCAGTTAGTACAAGTTTAATACAAATGTATTCCTTGAAGTTCTTAATGCTCTCAGAGTAAATCTAATAACTTCTTGTTGCTGTTTTCTGCCTTATAACTGTTTGGTTTTCTTGTTTTATGACATGCTTAGTGAGAGTTTAAAAATAGATAACATGACTTAATAAAAAAATGTGTTCAATTATCATGGTAATATGCAGTTAACTTTACACTGGCTACATTGTATTTTTCATATTCAACCAGGGAATTTTGAGAATTTTCTTGCATGATACTAACCCTAACCCAAAAAATCTGAAACATATGCCTAAAGAATGTTTCTGCTGAGCTCAGATCTCCTGTACAGTCAAAATTAAGGGTGTGCTTACAATCCTTACCAGAAAAGGTAAAAACCATCAATAAATAGTGGGATTTGCATAGTCAGTCATATTTTTGGAAGACTGTGTTCAGTGAAGTCATTTAGAAGGCAGGTGCAATGGTTTGAATAGAGAGTATTTGAGATACTGAGGCAAAAGAATGATGTGATGTGTTGGGGCAGTACTGCTCTGCAGTTTCAGAAGATGTGGTGTCTTGGGCATCTTACAGGCTTCTTGACTGAGTACATTGAGATTGTCTTATTGCTAATGTGCTATATTAGCATACATTCAAGCACATATATGGCTCGCTTGCATTTATAGTATCAGTGTAAACAGTACTTCATATGACATCGGAAATCTGTCTAAAATGCAGAAAACCTCCTCCCTAGGTCATTTTCAGAGTACCAATAATGGTGATTTCACATGTTACTGTAGTAGTGCCATTAGAATTTTCCCTACCTCTTTAGAAGCTGTTTTTTAAAAATGGTTTGTGAGCTCTAAAACCAAATTTCAGAAAACTTTGCCTGAAACTAAGTCTCTAGCTGGGGAAGCGGCATCTTGCATATTATGTACAAAGGGACAAATATTTTTTCTATACATGAAATCTGATTTCTTGATTTTGCAAGAGCACTTAATAATCTGAGGGATGATCCAGTCCTGCAGGAGCAAGAAACTCCAATTATTTTTCTGATTGAAAATACCTAATGCATTTTTACAAAACACTTCAGATAAATTATTCATATGTCAATATTAAATTTGGTACAGGTTTTTTTCACACTGGGCTTGATATTTGTGCAAGTGCTGTGATAATCATAGTGATTTTTAGCACATAGACTGCTTTTTTGTTAATGGCAGTGGTGATTTTATTGAATCTGCTTAAAATATGTACTGCTGGGAAATATTATATTTGTATGTTATGTATGGAGTTTTGCTTGGTTTGGTTTGGGTTTTTAAGTAGATTGTCATTTAGCATGTATGACAGCTTTTCTCCTCTCAAAAATAAATCAGCAATTAAACTGTTTAGAAAACTAAGGTTTAGGTTTCATCTGGTGGCTGTGAGGAAATAAGGTGTACAGTTTTAAACTCCTAGAACCTGTATCAAAGTAAACTTGGCCATTCATTTACTATGCATTTATACCTAGATCACTGAAGAAGAAACAACGATTACACTCCTGTGACTCTTTTGTTCTTGCAAAATTTAGTGATTTGCATTTTCTTTTGATACCTTTTTCAGTTTTCCTTTCTCTCACTTTTTGTGTCTTCATCTTTCTCTTTTTCTCTTCAAGTCATTGGTCTGAATTAGATTTGAGTGGTTGATTGTTGTCTAGGTGTGTTTGCATTTCACATGCTGGAGGCTGTGGTCACAGTCACAGCAGTTGCTACCTTATTTTAATTTTTTTTTCCAATGAACTCGGCATAGCCTTAAGATCTGGGCTGATGCAAAGTGCAGTTTGAGAGTCCTTGGTAACTAAATCTATTAAGAATTTTGTGAAACACAGCTACTTGCATACTATGTGCACAATTTTTACATGCATGGGAGCAAAAAAGCTTCCTGATCTTAAGTTTCTGTGAAGTCTGCTTATGCATTCATTTTCTTCTCGCTAACAAAGTTTGCCTGTAGGCAGGGTCCTATGCCCTAGGGCAGAAATCCAAGTAGTTTATGTATTGTAGAAGTAAGATGCGGTATCTGTGAAATGGTTTTATTAGGAAGGTGCCAAGTCAATCTCTGTGGACCTCATGTGAGCAGGACAGTAAACTTCATCTTGAACTGATGATAAATCATAAATCTTCAAAAGTACAAGATTACCAAATTGTGTTAAGTCTTAATTGATAGAAGTGCCTACGGAGTAAACTCTTCTTAGATATTTGGATTGCAAAATTATTTTTTTCATGAAATTGCCATAATTTATGTGAATGCAAGTATTAGAAGGCCCTTGGAGAGATGCAAGTTTTCCAGGAAGAGATTTATTTATTTATTTTTCCAAGACAGCCTGAAGTTTGAGTAAAATTTCTCGTTTCAGTCTAACCCTATGCTTTAGAAAAAGTCCTGACATTCATTTTGTCCACACACTCACAAATTCTGCGTGTACTCAATTCACACACACACAGAATATTTTCTTCCTTTCATTTTAGAATTACACAATATAATATTGGTAAGTAATTTGTTAAAGTAATATTAATCTGTCCTGCAACAGAAATTCTGAAATGAGAACTTGGCTGCATTGATGAACTGCTGTTTTTGCCTACATGTGTAAACTTGCATTATGTATGAGACTCAGCATTTTATTTATATTGTTCTTCATTGCTTTCTTTAGCTGTAGAATATTTTGCAATATTTCGCTGATCCTACTTGGAAAATGTATATTCTGAAGAATATCAGTTAATGTACAGCTGTTGGACTACATGATGGAGATCTTCTATATGCAAAAAAAATTATGGACAGTCTGCCAAAGGCTTCTACATGTTCCTATATCCAGTGCTATAGTCACATGGCATCTCCATTGCTAATCTATTCCTTTTTGTAAAATATTTAAAGATTATTAGGTTTTAATAGATTTGGTTTCGATCCATTCCATTTCTATTTGGATTGCATTTATTTTTGTCTTGATATTGGTTGGAAATACATATGCTTAATGCAATGTTTGTTCCATCTGTTTGGGGCTATTTGATATAACAGTGGTGGCAATAGCAGTTATGAGATTTTTCAAGCAAAGTACTTAAACCACTGTCTTGGTGCAAGATGGTAAATGAGGTGTCTTCTGCTGAGGAACATAAAATTTCTGCCTGACTACAAGCATAGGTGGAGTTTCATTTTCAGATTATTTTTATTTGTGGAAAGGAAGATCTTGACAGAAAATAAACCAGGTAATATTACAAATTAAACTTGTTCTGAAAGGTGAATTCTTTGTTTTGGCTACTAGTGAAGAAAAGGATTTGCTCTTGACAGCCTTTGAAGCTATTTTTTATTCACTGATCACTGTTATACTGTAAGATGCATCTGAGTTACTAGGTCACAGCAGCACTGCAATATTGAGTACTTTAGCTGTGACAGTGAACAGAAAGCACTGGAGCCTGGTGATATGGCAGGTCATGTGATGTCAGTGAATATTTCGTCTTGAGGCAAGATAATGTGTGAACTCCCTAGTAAAAATGTGTAATAGGAAGAGAATCTGGAGAACTGTGTGAAGCGCTGGCACCAAGAGACACAATTTGTAGTACTTGGTCCAGAAAAAGAATAAGATGTTGTAACAGTCTCTAGCCAGTCACATCTGGTGGTCCAAAGCTGCCCAGGAGAGTGAAATACTCCACTCTTGTCTGTTCCTGAGACTTGGTTGCCATGGTCACAGCTTTAGAGAGATAAAGACTTTATTTTCCTGTATTTTTTATGTATAGAGGGGACATGGCTGTGGTGTTGCCACTACACAGAAACCCTATGTTTTCTTTTTCATCTATTGCTATTTTATACTCCCCATTCAAAAGCTTTTGGGCTCATTTGGGTTTAAAATACATCAGGTTTGAGATCTTTTTTTTTACTTCTTTTATGTTCTTCTGTGTACATGTTCTCTCTTTTATTACTGTTCATTTTATTTTAAATCTTTAAAATCAGAGAACATATTTCTGACAAATAACTGCTTCTGGAACAATAACCACCCTGCCTCAGTGTTCTTTTGACTGTTTGCTGTGGTCAGAATGTCTTTGTTACTTAGACAGGTTTTTCCATCCTTTCTGTATGTCCCCCCTCCTTGTTTTTTGTGTCTCAAAGATATTCAGGAATCACAGAATGCAGATCTCTTCCTTTGCCACCTACTCACTTTGACAACAGTGTTTTGGGTTCTTTTGAAGTGTGAAGTACAATGGGTAAAATAAATTGTAATACTGTCATGTTCCCTTGCTGCCTTCCATCATAGGTTTTCCTATGCTCCAGATGTACACACAAATCTGTATGTATGTACACACATAGACAAAGATCCATAATTAAGAAGTATGTGTGAACAAGAGTTTTTAAGAATGGAATAATCTAGAAGGTGCTACTTCTAAGGGATTTGAGATAGCTGTTTTGAATGATCCATAAATTATTTAAAGAGGTGATTGTAAGTTTCTGAAACTTGCAGCCTTCTGTCAGGAAGAAACTAAGGTGTTTGTCCAGGGCATTGTTTTCTATTCAAAGTTCCTATCTATAAATGAGCTTTCTAAAAAAGGTAAAAAATTATAACTCCTGAGAGAGGTCGAGTTGTTTTTCTTGCTTATCGACCCAGAATAGATTGTTTTGGTTTATAGAAAGTTAAATTTTTCTTCTCTAAACTACACATAAAAAAATGGTACACCTGCTGTGGCGTGATCCTACCACTTAGAAAAAAGTTTGGTATGTAGCAGAAGTATTCAGCAACCCAACAACCTCTAGTTTTTCAGTTTGCACCCATAAGTCTGGAATACATAGAAGCACATCTACCAGCAGCTGAAAGTGAGATACATACAAGTATTTACACCTGTGTGTAAAAATCTAAAATATGAAATGGATTTAATGTATGTAAAGACTGTCTTTTTATTCCATTCAGGCCATGGTTTTCAAAGGAGAAATGCTGCTGTCCCCAGCTTCTGTGTCTTTTACTACTTCTGGTCTGTTTCTCTTTCAAGTAGAAGTTTTTCCTTCAACCAGAGGTGAAAACTTGGCTCTGAAGCCATTGCCTGGGGAGAAGATCTAATATATGAAAAATAATGCAATAAATTTTACTCATTATTTCATGTGCATAAAAAGAGGATAAAAAGACAACTCAGATCTTGGTTTTTTTTTTTTTTGTTGGAAACTTGGTTTATCTATTTGTCACAATAGCCTTAACAGAATTATTGTATTCAACATCCATGAGATTCTTCCATAGTGTAGTCTGGCTCTGAGGGATGACTGGTCGTGAGACCCTCAGAGATGTTTCTGTAGCTAACAAAACAATTTTTGAATTTTTGAAGGTCTGTCTAATGTTAAAGAGTAGAATCAGGCCTTAGAAACTTACTCTCCTTGAATTTCTTAAAAATGTATTGTAATCACTGCCTTAGCTCCTTGCCTATGAAAGTACGATGACACACAGTAATTTCACAAGGATATTACAATAATAGTCTTTCTGAAGCACTTCAGTACTCTAGTAGTGCAATGCACAGATACAAGTGATACAGAAAACAAGGATGGATATATATGTCTCTGTATATATGTATAATGTTCCCTGCATAGGGGACTTGCTGCAGAAGATAGTAGATACTTTGCTCTGAATGATGCAGGCAGATCTGTGGGGAAACACACTGTGCTTATAAGCTTGAGAGACTACATTGCATGTACTACATTGCAAAGAGGCCAAAAGTATATTAGCTGACTGACTGTATTATTTCCAATCTTCTCACCTTTGCAAATGCTTTTAGGAATGTGTGCTCTCCTGTCTAGTATGAATTGTATAATCCTTCCATGTGGATGTAGTTTGTGTGTTTCTGAAATACTGCAATGTTGGGAGCTTTGTAGCCAGTATTGTTTCCAAGTGTTTGTTGATAGTCCAACCGTAAAGGCCTTCAGGCAATTAGCTTTCTTTCCAGTAAATATTTAGTTTTGTAATGATCCGTCACAGTGGCCACAAATCCTGGGGAGGGATGAGGAAAATAAACAAGGGAGCCTGATCCTTATTTTTTCAGTGCAATATTATGACATAGTAGTCTGTGCTATTTAATTGATTATGGTAGGGGACAAAGAATCAGTTGCATTACTTATGTTCTCAATCAAGGACTCTGGGCCATATAAGTAACAGACATGATACTGCAGTGAGCAGAAATGAATGAATTTCAGAAATAATTGCAGATAAGAGATTTTATACACACGTACAGACACAAACACTTACCGTATGAGATCCCTCAATCCCAGTCCAATATTTTTAGCAGGTGTTACTGACAGAACTTCAATGTTACACATTTCTGGTAGCAATGAAAGGGAAAATTCATGTTGTACTACTTGAGGCTACAAAGAATTCAAACAATGAAAAAAACCCCTACATTTCATGTTCTAGCAGATATTTAATACATTTTAAAACCTTCACATGTGTTTTATCTCTGATATTTATAGGAAACATGCCATTTCAACATTTTCTTATGAGTTTAATTCCCATAGGAGATGTGTAGTATGTAATAGGATGTTATTTCAAATACATTATGTTGGTTTAGATATCTTTAATGTTAGTAATACATTAAGTACGATTATGAGAACTGTTACTAAAATAATATAACTGTATAAGAGCTAAAGGAACTGGATTGTCTAGAGCCACTTAAGTCTCTGAACCATTGTATTAATGGCTAGTAAGCTACACGTAGGATGTTTAGGTGTTAAAAAGTGAGAGAGGTAAAGATGTTTTTAGGAATGAAAGAATTGAGCTTTCTCTTGCTATTTGTAATCTAGAACACTAGAGGACAGCACTAAAATATTACATAAATGTGTTATTGTTTACACTGTTAATGATACAGATGCTTTGTGAGAAGAAAACAAATGACACTGTTTTGAACAGAGTTAGGGCAAGTGGTATTTTTTATTTCCCTTGCTTCTGAAAACTGACTTGACACATTATACAAAATATCTTTAAATTTTTTGTGGTCTGAATCAAAAGTATTTGCTGCAGTGATTTCTGTGGAAATTAAGATGTATTTTTTTAATGTGGTAATGCTGTAGAATAGACTGTTGTGTAAACTGACATTTTTGAGGTCCAAAAATGAGTATATTTGGTTGTCTCATCTGTAAATGTTTCATGATTTATCTGCTCACACAAAATGTACTACGTTAATCATATACTGAAATATTAAATAGTGTAGTTCCTTGAAAAAATTACAGCTTTTGTTGTGTTTCTCTAGGCACACTGGAACGACATGAAACAGGTGAAACTGCAAAAGCAATTCTTACTTCCATTGAAGATTCAGAATATTTAGTGACAGATGCTCTACTTCCTGCATCTCAAGAGTTGAAAAGAAATAATGGTGGATACAAACCATCTAGCTCTTATAAGCATGGCATGGGCTCTCACAATCTTACTCATACAGAAAAATCTTCAGATAAGGTAAGAATAAAGAGTAGATTGTTTCTCAAGAGTGAGGAGTTGTGATTCAAATTCCTTATCTTTTCACCTTCCCTGGTGTGTAGCCCTGAAAAAGTGGCATAGGGGCTTGGTTTTCAGTTTCTAAAGACCTGTTCCAACTGGCTTAGTTTCTATGCCTTTAACCCCATTTCCTAGAACAAATGGGGAAGATGGGGGCAGTGCCTTATGTAAGGTTACCAGTAGATCGTGTCAGCTCATAGACTTAACGTCCATAGACTGTATTTCCTTCTGCCTCTGGCTTATGACTGCACCTATTAAAAGTGGCCTGAGAACAACTGAACCCAGCAGTTCCAAAGTATGTCTTAAAAAAGCACATGGTGGCGCAAATCTGCTGGCCTTCCTATTTTTGCTTTTCTATGAAACTGCAGATTCCTATTGTCTTTAATGGTAGTTTTTATGGGGTATATTTTTTTCTGTTATCTCAGAACAGAGTATAAGTGCTTTACCTTGGTTGTAGTGCAATCAAATTTGGCATCTTACTGGTTAAAAAGAGGATGGTGGTGTTTCTTGTGAGATACTGGGCTGCAAATAGATAGGACAGTCTTCAGGAGAGTTTCATCCAGGTGTTATTCTTGGCTTTATCCATTGTTGAAAAGATACGCTCTTTCTTTTTGTTTTGAAAAAAAAAATAGAAGGAAATAACATGCTGAAACTAGCGTTTATATGCTGGTAAAGCTGTGAAAATGAGTACAGAGACACCATATAATGGGAAATAAGGCTAAAAAAGCAATAGTCATTCTATTTGACTGTGTTTGCTAAATGTAAAAGCAATTATTAAAACTGTGTCAAATCTAATCTGGTCTCAAATTCAATGAGGTAGGTGTTACCTTATTCTGGTTGGAAGGTAATGGTACATCCATTTTTCTGAAAATCCTGTTTGTGCACCAGGAGTTGAATGTATTCACTGACCTCTCAGTAAGAGTGTATCTTAAGAATAGGGTATCAATTTTGTTTGTTCATGTTTATCACTTTTTAATTAAAGAGGTTTTGCAAATTCCATTTTCTGCAATAAATAGAGGAAGTCATATCTACTACTTCTCAGCCCTGTATGTAGATAAGTGATTTTTTCCAGAAGTATGAGAAGATGAAAAATACTTTTCCTCTACTTACATGTGGAAACAGCCTTCAGACTAGTCTGTGGCCTTTTCCTGGCTGTATTAGTTATGGCAAACTAAATTGAAAATCTGTCTGATAAAGTACAGCTTAATGCAAGTTATATTCTTGCCTTTTATTTTTAAGTTTTTTCTTTATTGTACCTGTAAATTTACACAACTTTGAGTTTATAATGATTGTTGTTCAACCCTTAATATTTGTCTTTGACCTTTTACTGACCTTAGTTTGATTTCTCAAGTTCTTTTTGATCCCATTTTCTGCAAAGTCGTCTTAGAGGGTAATCCTGCTGAGCATGTTGTGGGGCAGATGGTGCACTAGTTGGCCATTGACACAGAATCTGAGCTCACTGTTAGTTTATTAGAAGGAATAGTTTCTTCCTGCCTTTCTAAAGAGGAAAAGCAAAAAAACTTCAAGTAGTTTTGTGTGGAGGGTAATTTTGGTCATACCTATTAAGTTGAAAATTGCATGGATTTATTGCTGGAAAAAATGTGCTGCTTGTAGAATATGGGAAAACAGTTTTTGGTAAATTTTGGAGTGGAGCTGACCATGTTTTGGGGATTATCATGATCTTAAATTGGAAGTAATATCACAATAGGTGGCAGTGGAGTTATAATTTCTAGCACTTCTCTTGATCAGACATACAAATTGGCTGCTCTAAATTCTCAATAAAGCATTGGGTTTTTTGTTAGAATTTGTTAATTGATTATCTTTTCCCAAGGAAAACTTTTTATTGAAATATTATTGATATCTCTTAGATTTCCCTGTGACTGTAAAAATAGATATTTTTTTTTAAAAAAGTCAACTTCTTTTTTTCATTACAGTAATGTTACTTTAGTGTGATTTCCTTGAAGTTCTTTACTTGGGAAACAACTTTTCATTAATCAAAAATCTGACCTCCTTTATATCCAGTGCTGCTTCTCACCTCCACCACTGTTAAAGCAGTTTCTTTAGATTGGTGTGGGAGAGATGCTGGAGGCTAAATATATAAGGTGTAGCTGAACCTGGGAAGAATGACAATGGAGGTCCCCTTCATGCTATTTCAGAAGCCCAACATGATTTACACAAAAGGAGGGTGGAGCTCTGCAGCTTCTTTAACACTATTTTGTTATTGCTGAAATTAAGGCTTGTTATGAAGTCTAGTGTTTTCCTTAGCTCCTATACAGGACAATTGTGGTTTAGGTTTTTCAAGAAGTGTTGTATTGACTCTTTTGGGTTAGTGTATTTTTGCATCTTGAAATAGTCTTCTGAAATCCAGATTCCCTGAAATTAAGGAGAGTTCTGTGGATTTCAGAGTTCAATATTCCATATTATATTAATAAGTGTGTAATGACCACACAGATGTCATGAAACTTTCAGATTTTCAAAAGGTTCTGGGAAGCATGCACACAAGGAGTATTTCATTATGAATGTTTCCCTGGCAAATTGTGTACTAGAATTTAACATGTTAAATTCTTAATAACATTTCTATTTAAAAAAATCCACCATGGTCAATTTTGGTGCCTTTTTAAGAATTCAATTTCAGAGATTTATGTAATAGTAAAAACCAAGTGGTAGTAGTATCTGTTGGTATTATACTTGGGTGGTTGTTATTTTCTACAATGAGCTGATCCATATGAAGATGGCATGCAAGATTAAGCATTTTTCTTAACACTTATTATTAAATTGTTTTAATATTAATATTTAAGACAAAACAACATTTGTAAAATAAGTCTTTCTTTACTCCACCCTAAGAAGAAAGAAAAATATCCTCACACAGCAGTCCAGCTTCAAAGGCTTTATTTCAAAACATTTGTCATGATGTAAATCACAGATACAAAAGCAGAATGCTTTGATTTCATGGTGTTTGGACCATTTTAATTCTTTTATTGTGCTGCACGTGTCAGTGGGAGTACCAATAACAGATGAGTGTGACAAATGCAGTTAACATAAGATCCATATTAATGTTGTTAAATCCCCTTGATATATTTAAACAGATTTTAATTATTTTCCATGTCGAAAGACTCAAAATATATAGTTTAATAGTTCTTCGAGAAAGCTTTACTTAATATGTGAATGTAAAACCTCTCATAAAAATGAAACTTTTATATTGGCCTTAGTCATTGACATAGGGTATTCATCAAGTCAGCAATTTGTGTGGCAAAGTGCCATTTGAATAGTGTATTGTTAGAATACTTATGGTCCACTTGACAAGGGCTCTTGCTGTAAATAGTGCAATTTGACTCCAGCTGTTAAAGAGTGGCTTTGACAGCAGCCAAATAGAATGGAGATGCTTTACTGCACCGCAGAAAAATCAATATTGGGCTCTTGTTCATAGTAACCTGTTTTTTCTTTTTTTTGCAGATTTATACAAGACTATCTAGAGTTCATTTGTGGAAGTTTAAATATAATTTTTTAAGTGGCTCTGTTTTATTTTTATGTTGGCAATGAACGTTGTATGTGTTTAGTGAAAAAACAACAAATAACAGTACTTTGTGGATATACCTAAATAATGTGGTAATGCAATATTCAACTCTCAGCTTATATGGATGAGTATTAGGATGTGGGTGTATAAGTTATGTAACTAGTGACAAAAATCATCTTTCCTTCTTCTCTGTTTTGTTTGTTGTTGTTTTTTTTTGTTTTTTTTTTTTTTTTGTAGTGCTGCTGTAGTATCCCTGTCAATTTTATAAGTATAGGGTTTTTAAAAACAGATTTCTTTGTTGTTCTCCCTGTAACAACCCCCACAGATGTTGACAGCCTGTAGTGCCATTGTAGATTTTCCTGAAGCATAGTCCTGCTGGTGCTGAACAGTTTTCCAGCAGTATTCAGTGACACAAGGTTGCTATGATACCTGGCCAGTAGCAATAGGTATTGAATCACTGGTCTTAATTACAATAGACTACTCACTAGATTGTGTGCTCATGGTGTTTATATGGAACTAGCTCTCATTATACCTCTAAGTCATAGTTATATTTGAAAATTGGAGCTGTGTGAAAAGCTGGTTAAAAAAAATTAAATGCTTCAGTGCATCATGTGAAGATTTCATTGATGCACATAAAAAACTGGATATGTCTGGGAATTGCATTCCTGATGTTCCAGAATATTTGCATGTTAGAATGTTGCCTGGCTTTTCAGCTTAAAGAATTTGATATGAATCTGTGTTTATCATGCAGTGATATTTTTAGTTACTTGAAGGATGTTACGGGTAAAAATGTTGGAGGGAGAGAGGGTTCTAAAACTTGTGAGATAATTACTAAGCCTTGGGCTGCTGACTTATACTACTGAAGAGCTAGTCCAGAAAGAAAAGGGACATTTTTGCTATGTGTTTAAGGCAAACAAGACAAAGATGAGGGGGGAAAAAATTATTTACGTATTAAATTTTACAGGTTAGGTATATTTGTTCCTTGTTGCCTTAACAATTTGTTAAAATACCATTCAATGTGTGATGCAGAGAGTGGAGTTGAAATGTCTAAATAAGGATTTACACATCTGTAAAAGAATTTTGATTTATGCAGTTATTAGACATAATCATGACCAGAGTAGTTAAGTACCAGTTCCTGTAACACTTATAAATGTATTTCAAGCATTTTAAATTGACATATGGAGTATCAGTTGTGCTAAAGAACTTACTGTTCACAGATGTAATAGCATGTATGTTCTGCTCTAAACAAAATATGTAAAGGTGAGATGCTTATGAAAGAGATGTTTTCTTAGCATGAAGGCCAAATTTTATATTTTTATAGTTGCTTAACACAGAAAACAAGAATTTACAGAAATTATAAATTTAAAAATATCCACTTTGTTATGTTGCTGCGCAGAGTAAGTGAAAGACAACAGCCTGTAGGACAAGAGCAGTTATTTGTTCTAGTATAGTAAAGGGTGCAATTTGAAAATTTGTTATTGGAAGCCTGGAAAATCACTACTAGTTAAATCTTACTGATTGAAATATTGATAGAAAAATGTAAATAAGTTATATGCACAAATACCATACTATAAACAAAATCAGGAGGAGTGTCATAAACAACAATATGTTAGACATAGATTCTTTTTGTTTCTTTGCTTTTCTAATATTAGAGTATTATTAAGAGGAATTGCAGATCTTGATTATTTGTATGAAGTGGGTTATTAAGAACAAAGCAAAACAGGAAGTAGTAGAACATTTCACCTTAAAGTTACTAAGTAACCTTTCTATTATTGCTGCCAGAGTTTTGTGGGGGTTTTTTGTGTTTTGGTTTGGTTTTTGTTTGTTTGTTGTGGAGACTGACTTTTTTTTTTTTCCCTGCCTAGACAAGTAGTTGGATGCTGTGCTAAAGCTAAAGGAGGTGTTACATGTCCTATTAGAAGTAATTTTAAGGTCAATTATCAATAAGTCTTGTGATGAATTTCACATCGAATGACCATTTATTGAAGCTAATCTAGCTGTTGCTGTCTTCATTTTCTCTCATACCTCAACTGTCATGCTGCAACTCCCTTCTCTGTCCCTTGGAAACTATTGCAAAGTTTCTATTAATTTTATTTAGGTAAATATCTTATGGATAGAAACATACAGCATCTACCCTACCGAAGTGCTATTCGTGATACCTCATTATCCACTTATGATTGTTTGTTTTAGTTCTCAATGTGGAATCTTTTCCAACTTGAATTTTCCTATCTTACATTTTAACTTTACTACTTTCTGGTCCTTAAGATGTGATATTTTTCTTTTGTCGATCAGCTTAAATGAGTTTCCTTGTAAGTTTCTACCGGAAACCTTTACCTACCTGATTGTAATTGTAAAATTAATTGACCGTTTTTGTTCCAACTTTTATATTTTAATGTTGTCCAATGGTGTTCTTGAGAATTCTTAAACATTCATGACAGGAGGATGGTGGACTCTTCACATTGTGATATGAATATTTTCTAAACATCAATTTCCTCCCTTCTAATAGTTCAGTTAGTAATTTTTTGTTAAGAAAAATATCA
>NW_009952711.1:6078439-6141300 GCF_000747805.2 Chaetura pelagica
GCAGGAATTCAGATCTTCCTAGTTTTCTAGGAACTTCCCTAGTTTTATGCCTGATACCTATTAAAAAAAAACCCTGACTTTTTCAGAAATACATGCAACTATGGAATGAGGATTTTTTCTCTGCAAAATACAGACTTGGTATCTGCTGGCTTCCTTCTGCTAACAAGTGGAATCTCTGTCTCAGTTAAACAGAAATAAAATGCTAAGCTAACCTGTGGTTTAATTTAAAACAAAGGAAGCAATAGCAGTGTTTACATTTCCATTTTCTTTATATGCCTTTCTATATGTTAATATTAAAAACTTAATTTATTCTGGTGGTCAGGCTTGCTTCCTGCAATACTTGTGGGAAAGATGAATCAACCAATCAGATCTGTCCTAGAACGTTAGCAAACGTTGTCTTGGAAGCTTGTGCAGTTCTACTGCCTTCAGATGGATGGAATGGCTCTCAAGGAAAGAACAGCATGAAATCTATGGGTGTAGAGACTTGGCTTCTGTCCTATGCATCCTAGAATGTTATAGGATCTGAAAGAATTCCAGTTTATGTATTTCTGAGTTTTCTAGGATAGACAGATTTTAACATGTAACAAATTTTTTCTTTAGTAGAATGTAATTTGCTTGAGGTTTGATCTAGACATTTTTGCATAAATAAAATTTGTGGGTGGGACTCTTATAATCCAATATAGGAAATGTACAATCACAGAAGCCCTAGGGAAATATGTTATTTCAGTTGGAGTCAGTAGTCAGCCGTGGGTTAGTAACTTAATTTTTCTATACATCAATCCTTCTTAGGACAAAGCAATATTCTCATGCTTTTACCCTCCTTCTAAGGTCATGTTGGCAGTATCTCTGTGTTCAGCATTATTCTCACAGATATTTGGATGTTCGTTCATGCAGTAAATTGTTCAGTATAATAATTCCTAGATCCAAGTGTCAATCTGTGTTGTGTGGATTGCTTTGGAGCGTTGTTTGTCCAGTTGAATCATCTAGGAAATATGGGAGATGTTCCATTTTATGGCTTTTCTTCCTAAGTGCTTTGTAAGGCTGAACATGCTTAGGCTACCACCCATCCCTCACTAGATATTTCTAAAGATACAGTTATGGAATTTACTTCTACACTCATGATAAGCTAATATATTGAGCTGTAGACAGAGTATTTGAATATTGAGTATATAATTTAATAAGACTTTAAAAACACCTTGTCTTTCTATCTAAATTTTTCCTTTCCTTTCTATCTAAATTTTTCACAGTGCAGAGCCTGCCAAAGATGGATCTTATGTTGAGATGAGCGCATCTCCAGTTCATTTTTATATTCTTTTTATAATAAAAATGTTAGAAGACACTTTTTCAAAGGAAGTGTTTAGAATTTCCTTTCTGATAGAAAGTACCCAGACAGATATTCTGTGAATTCTAGAGCAAAGCAAAACTTGACTGTATAAAGTTCTCTATCATACATATTTATTTGAATATTTTTTGAGAAACAAAATGTAGACTTGTTTCCTGTTGTTGAAACTAAGGTGAAGAATGTTAGTTTTATTTTCCAGTTATTTTTTGATACTATGTTGATGTCTCCAGAATCACACTTATGTACATTTTCATTAAATTCAGTTAAAAATTTCAGTTCAGTGTTTGACGGAGTGACAGTATAGATGTGAAAATAAAATGTGAGAAACATTTAATTTTCGTAACAGTTCTCTACATTAAGCAATAGATGTGTTAGCAGTTCTTCCTGAACAATTCCTTATGTATTGTGCCCAGTAGATCCATCCGGCCAACAATCTGCCCAACAGCAGTCTTACATACATGATAAAAAAGGGGGTTTATCCAGTTGCTTAGTCTATTCATTGCACAGCTTGAGCCTGAAGACTCCTTGGCGTAATTATTGACTTACACTGTGCCACAGACTCATCAAGAGTGATGCTACAATTGCCATTCTCAGTTCTGCAAAGGCAGAAACATTATCCACTGGCATAAAAAAAAAGATATTACAGTGTTGGAAGGACAGAACTCTGCTTATGTTGTAGCTAAATGGGTAGACAAAGGTTAGTGATGCAAGCTCAAAAAATATAGTAGCCTTTTTTAGTAGTGTGGGAGGTGGATTCTTAGGAGGATCTGAGCATCCTCAGTCCTGTGACTAGTGTTGTTGTAATGGATAAGATAATAAAAGTAGTGTGAGGCAAGTTCAAAGCAATTTATTTAAACTAGTTTGTATGGGGAAATTCATCATGAATTGGCACCTTTGTTTGAAACTTGGTCAAATGCTGAAGCCTCAGGTCTAATATAGTTTGCATGTGAAACCAAACTGAGGCACCACTGTTCACTCCAGGCTTTTTACACTTAACTTTATATGTGAATACTGACATGTAAAATGGGTAAATGAGAAAGAAGAAAGTTCTGAGTGAGTGCCCTCTCAAGAGGATCCTCTGTACTAGGAGTAAATGAAGTGTCTGAAGGTAAAGAATAGGAATGACCTTGGTATAGTAACATCTTTACCCTGTCTAATCCACACACTGTGCATAAGGCCAACAATGCTTTGGTAGAGGATAGACCAGACCTGTCTGCCCACTTTGGGATGCTATGGATACTTTTAATGCCAGAAACTCTTCACATGCTCCCTAAATTTGATGCTTCAAGAGATAGACAGACATGGATGTGTGCATGTGTGGGTTGCCAACTGGAGATAGATTAGATTAGAAGGTGCATGTGGTCTTTGCCTGGAGATGAAAGTGTAGCTGGTAATTTGTATCCTTTTTTCTTATGCTGGTTCTTTTAGAGATGGTGTATATTTAAAGGTTATTTCAATCATATACCTGCTGTTTGTAACTATTTTTAAATGCAGTTTTGCACCCATCCTGGATTGTTCATCCATTTAGCTGAGCAAGAAAATAAGACAGCTGTGTGTTTGCAAATGACATTGTTAGTAAGACTGTTTTGAATTGGGGTGATACTACAAGAAAGGGCTAAAAAATATTATGTGGAACTATTCCTATGAACCATCCATGACCTCATGCAGAGAGATGCAGATGAGAATTTTAGGTCCTGGGAATTTAATCTTCTGAAAAAAAAAAAGCCAGGTTTACAAAAAGAAAATAAACAAACAGTATCTCATGGGTTTATCCAATTTAAGAAATTTTCAACACTAAACCTAATTAATCCTGTATAACATGTGCTATTTAAGGTTATGAACTTAACAAGGCAGGTTTGCTGATGTGATTTAGCTCAAACAAAAAGACCATTCAGTGTTATTGTTGAACAATAGACTTTTTTCAGTTACAAATACATGTATTTGCAAGACCACATATCTAATTATTGCCATTTTTTTCCGGCATCATCCAGGGAATTTGAAGCTTTCTTTTATGTGTTGTAGGACTAAAATTTTGGTGCAGTTATTTCAAGAGTAAGGGCTTTTAGGAAACTTTAGTTGGGGAAATTTAAAGTGATAGTCCAAGCCTTCTCTGAGTGCTCTGTAGTATCCAACTGTTTCAGTATTCCACAGAGTGATCTCTTTGATGTGCTGTGTGCTGCTCTGATGGATTGTCATGGTAAAAGGCCATATTACATTTTCTTCTTACTTGTCTTTTAATGATCAAAGTAATTAAATTGAGCTTTCTAAATTCAGAAGTGACTTGGTACTAACTGGACATGTAACTTATATCAAGTTTTCAGTTTATCTGTAGAAGCTACAACAAAAAAACCCAAATCAATTTCCTAGTAAATAGAGGTGTTGTGTTCATGCTATAGGTTTAAGATGTGGTATTTGAAATCTAAGAGTTTTGTGGAACTTGCCAACAATATTTTATGCTCATAAACCAGTTTGACGCCCCAAACATTGTTTCATTTATCTTTATATTCTAAGCTTTATAGAGTCTGCAAAAGTGTCCATCTATTCAGCTGAGATTGCTTCAAATAGTGAGTGGTCAGAGAGACTTAGCTGATAAAGGTCAAAGGAGCCTCTTGACCCTGTGATACTTGGCAAAGCAATTGGAGCATAGGGACTGATCTACACTTAGATATAGCTTGCTAAGGCCATCTCTGCTTTAATTGGTAATGATAGCAGGAATACACAGTAAAGTCATTGCTGAAAGAAAACAAAAAGTATCCAATATAGTAATTTATTACCAGTCAGTGGGTTTCACGCACTAGGTTGTTTTACTCCTGCAGTGGTCAGAGAAAGCAAAAAGGTACTCTAACACTTAAGTGAAAATGGATGCCCTGCTGCTATCAGAGATGCATGGTGGTCAAATGATTGCCTGTGCCATTAGCTTGGTAATGTTTTCTCTATTGTAAACTCAGCTCCCCACGTTCTTCCTGTGCATCAGCTGCAGATTGAAGGCTTTCTCGTTTGTCTTCTATTTGTGCTGCCAATCACCAAGCTGCTGTCCACCAAGCACATTTCAAGGAGGCAATTTTTTTTACTACTATCGACTACCATCTCTAGCAACCAAGGACTCAGAGGATTTAGAAATGAATTTAATGCTTTAATTTACACTGTGCCAGCCATTTTGTGCATTGTTTATGTATTTATTTTCTGAGACAATTCCATGAGACAATGACAGGTTTCCTGTTTTGCAAAACTTTGTGTGTGGGAGAGCACTTGTAAACATGTCCCCAAAACATAATTCTCTTATGTGTATGTAATGCTACTATTTTATTTTAAGAAGTTAAAGAGGAAAAAAAAAAAAAAAATCTATGGAAGTAGAGACCATTTACTAAGCTATTCTCTGTGTTTTAAAAAAAAGTAAAACCCAAACAAAAAAACCCAATTGTTTCCTACCATCAAGGATGATGCACCAAGGAGAGTAGAATAGAGCTGTTATTTGGCAGTACAACTTAATGTTTAAGACCTCTAGGTATAGAAGCCATGCTTCAGTTAAAACAGTTTTTTCAGCTCCATGAAGTACAAATGGAAGAGGCAGGGTAAGAGTAGCTAAATAACTTGTACAAGCATCTGTGTGACGTGCTTATTTTTTGGGAGCCTAGAGACAGACAAATGATGAGACAAGATTCTGAGACAAGTTAGGAGCTCTGAACTCCTATTGACATTCCAGTGACTGGCATGATTGAGACACAGACAACTCTTAACTCTCAATAGCTTTTGGTTGACAAATTCTACTGCCCCAAATTCCTCTTTCATTTCTGCAACTGAGGTTCTTCATGTTTTAATTTTTTAAAAAAATCCTATTTATTGTCAATGTTATTGATTGCCACAGAGGTAACAAACAGTGAGTGAGTCAATATGTAAATACTTTTTAATTTTTTTGTCTTTGTAGTGGCCAGATTACAGCAAAGACATGAAAAAAAAGTTAATTTCATTGAAATAAGCATATTGATGTTATATTATCAAACTTTGTTGTGATATTTCTGGAATTATCATATCAAGAAACTTCTTAAAGGCTACAAGATGCAGCAGTTTAATGATTGTGGATAGGCTTGTGCTTAAAAACACTTGTTTGAAAGGGTGAAGTACATATGCTTTGTTCACAGGATGTCTTCATTGAATACATGAGCAGACCGTATGATAGTTGTATTTATTGCTTAAATTAATTAATTTCTTTATAGTAAATATATTTAGTAATGAACTCACGACTCTTGAAAAGAGGAAGTCTTGCTCATCTGACAGACGTCTATCATGTACTTGTGTGCTGCTGTATTGGGCCTGTATTAAAAGCTCACGCTGTAATGACTGTCAAAGCAGAAAAGTATAAATTTGCCAAAATAGACAACTACAAGATAAAAAATCCACCAGCCCAAAAATTTCAGAAGTGCAGCTTCTGTTGATGAAAGAATCTTCCAGTTCCCTTTGACAATACTTTAGATTATGCTCACCTCCTCATCCCCCCAGTCTAACTAAAATTTTGCCTAAAAATTTTTATTTCTGCCTAATTTTATTTTTGAGCCTTTGAGAGCAGCAAGTAGTGGGTAAAGGACAGGACTGATCTTTTTTTTCAGACCTGTTTAATGTTAAGGTGTGAAAATACACTCTTTTTGAGAGAAAGCTCAACGAAACACAGTTAAACCCCTCGGATATTAAATAATTAACAACTGTTTAAACAGCAGAATATCTCACATTTATGCAACATGATTTGTTCTACAGGCAATGGGAACTTTGGGGCAAATTTTCTGGTACTTTTTTCCTGTTGTATTTGGGACAAAGTGAGAGCACAGTGGAAAAGAGGCCAGGTCTCTAAGAAAAAGTCACATTTACTACTTCAGGACATGTTTTATGTAGAAGTTGCTACTGCCTATTCTATGAGAGCTGAGCAATTTCTTTTCCAAGTGACATCTAAGTATATTTGGGGTCTGGTTTGTCTTCTAAAAATCTACCATGTGATTTTGCCACTTTATTTCCTTTATGTAAAATGAACATCAAGGCCATTCTTGTCAAGTCTGTTTTTAGCACAAAACCCCCAATAGAATGCATCTGGTAGTGAGAGCTGATGTGGAGAAAGTATGTATATATGAGGAGCTGCAACAGCATGGAGATCCCTGCCAGCTAATGGAAGTGTGTATTTTAAGTGGGATAGTGTTCCTAGAATAAGTTGGATCCCAGTGGAAAAAGGCCTTTAGAGATGAGAAGGCAACCAGGTAAAATAACACTTGAATTGTACTTCCCATGAAATTTTTATGTGGTGTGTTTGTCTTGAACCTGTTAAAGATAATGGCATGTGCTGATGTATTTTCGGGTAACAGTAAGGATAGCTCCATGCCTCCCCTTTCCCATAGATATGGGCAGATTTTTCCTTGGGTGCTAAGGTGTTTTGGTAAAGATATGTAAAGATAAAAGTACAGGCTTGTAAGCTGTGAAGTGGGAAAGGATTCTATGCCAGAAGAAATCAATTAAAGTGAGCCTGCAAAGTTTGTTGCCCTAGGTCTTCTCTTGTCCTGGCTCAGACACCTTCAGTGGCAAACTTGGAAAGCTATTACAGAGGTGGAAGCTGCCTTGCATGAAATATAACTCACCATTTCAAAGTCTCCCTGAATCCTGCTTTCCTGCATGTAGAAATCTTGTTCTGCTGTGGGTCAGTCAGGGATGAAACACAAGAAGCTCAGTAGTCTCAGGGATATAATTTTGGTCTGTAGTCAGATGTCTTTCTTCTTTAAAACTTACAAGTGAAGGTCTCCTAGGGAGCCTTATCAAGCAATGCAGATCTCTCCAAGCAATGAAAATGTTCAAAGTTCCATTTGTTAAGCAGAAATGTTATCAGCACACAAACGGCTTTATTTTGAACAAAGGAGTTCTAGCCTCATTACTAAACTATTCACCTTCAAACAGTGATTTGTTAATACTAAAAAAAAAAAGACATTAAACAAACAAGTAGAATGTCCTAGTTTGGCATTTGGAAATGTTTAAATTAAGTCTAATAGTTAATTATAGAAGCTTCATGAGGTACTTATTAATCAGGGTTTGTTAGAGACTAGCCAGTATTTTTACTGAAATGGCTACTGGTGCTGTTAGATGATATTTGAGGTAATGCATGCACACACAAAATTACATGAACAACAGCTTCTTAATTAGTTTCCAACAAAAATAAGTGGTAAGCTGTATCATTACAATCAGTACCAGCTTTTAGCCCTAAGCATGACAATTTTTACACTTTATGAAAACATGACTTTTCTTATTACTAAAGTTTCCATTCTTGACTAATATGCACCTCCTTTGGAGCAATTCCTTGCTGGACTTACTGCTAGTGATGCACAAAAAAGAGGCAGCACATTCTGCTAATTTTCACAACTTGAGCTACAGTAGGGAACCTTAACATTTATAGCTATTTTAGATTCATACACTTGGACAATGATAAAGGGACAAAGACCAGCTTTTAAAATCTTGATAAAATTGTTGCTAAAGCTGTGAAAAGCCAGACAGTTTGCCCTCTCTGTAATAGCTTCCAGAATTCTTCAACTAAATAATAGAAGTAGATAAAACATTGTTGGTCACAGGAGACCTGTAAATAGGGAATCAGAAAGCTGGCCATGTCAAAACTAAAATTTGAAACTAGCAATGGTGAAGTAGAAAAGATGCCTCTTTACTTTCTTTCAAAATTGTTATTATAAAAAATTGCAGGTTGTTTCAGTGTTGTTTTCAGTGTGGTAGTTTTTTAACTTGTAGAATGGAAGGAAGCCTCTGTGTTACTGAACTATTTTTTTATATGGTCATTTGAAATTCACTTGTAAGGCTTGAATGGCTTGATATTTGGATATATGTAGTACTATCTTCTTAAGTCCTTTGAGTTTGAAAAACAGTTCTATGATAACTGAGTCAGAGTTGTGCAAAAATTGTCAGAAAAAAGGGAAAAGGGATCTTCACTAGTGAAGGCTGTGTTGGCAACCAGGAGGCCTCAAAGTTGGACTGTGTGGTTCAGAGACAAATCATGCTTTGTTTATGGCTATTATTAGCCTGCTTTTTAACACTGAGTTACTAATGTGTACATTTAAAAAAAATACACTGGCAATATTTATCTGAAAACATGAGCATTTATTTTTGTGAAATACTTCTGGAACTTCAGGAAAGACACAAGGCAGAATGTTAATATCTCTTAATCTGCTTTTCAATATCCATCAGCAAATGTTATTCCCAGCTCCCTAGTTCCTAGTTAGTTTTATAGGTTTCCTTCCATTTTCTGTCATCTTCTGTGACAGAGAATAACTTGTCTGTATTTCCTAAATAGTGTTTTATGTCTAAAGCTTTAGATGTCCACCTTCTTTCATTGGAATGAAATGCCTATGGCAGAGAGCTAAGATAACTTGGTAGATGCTTTTAGGATCAATGTCAATAAGCTTTCATATTGCCTATAAACATTTATTGTGACTTCACACACAGTAGCATCACCAGATGCCTCAACAGATTGACATTGTCACAATATTTTTCTTTGTGTGGATGGTGATTTTCCTAAAGATTTCTAAATGTTAATCAGCCAAATATAAATGCATAGAACAGAAAATCAAAATGATAGGCCAAATAATATTAATGTCAAAGCTTGCTTGTGAACTCCTGTGTTTGCATTCCATGGAGATTCTCCCTATGTATTAGGAAAAAGCATAGTTAAAGATTAAAATAATCCTAATACTTAACTGCAATGTATTATTTTTTAAAAAGGAAAAAGGAAAGGGATAAAAAGAAAACCTGAACAAGCAGTTATAATCTCTTACTTATGACTCCCTATGGAGATCTTTAAATAAGATTATGTATTTAGAGTGCATCCTCATCTGGTGTGAGCATCCTTCGCCAAATAACAGAAAGCTGAATTATATTATTACCCAAAACTAAATAGTCAAGTAACTTTTAGGCTACAGAGTCAAATTTTTGCCTTATGTTGTTCATAACCATAATATTAACAGTTTAGAGATACCTAATCCTATAAAATCATAGTTTGTATATGTAAAAGGAGTTAAAGAAGGACAGGTCTTGAGAAAGATGAGTTAATCACCATTGCATTTATGTTAAAGCCAGCTGTTGCCTTGTTTACTTACACTTGATGGTTTCTTTAAGATTCAGCTATTTTCAACAGGAGTAGTTTTTTGCATTAGTGGAATGTTTCTAATTATCACAAGAAAATGAAAACTAACTTTGCATGCAGATAATAAAAGTTTGCAAGAATTTTTCAACATTGTGTAATTTGTTTCCCCAGCTTTATTTTTGAAAAAAAAACAAACCACCAAAAACCAAAATCACAATAAAACCCAAAAATTCCAACAACATGCTGTGTCCTTTAAAACTTTCCTAAAAGCCTTTCAGCTTGAAATAAGACCTAGCAGAGTAAATAGTAGCCAAGAGTTTTGGCAAATATGTACACAATCTATAGTATGACTGCATAATTGAAGACACGAGGGGGCCTGTATTACAGTCTTTACATGCATATGTCTCTGTGTATCTTAAGGTATTTAGAAGAAAATACTTATTCCTTAGTGAGGAATTAATTACGTTGAACTTAATGTTGTTAAGAGATTTGGTCTTTTCCATCTGCAATTCTGTGCTGTGATACCTTGAAAATTACAAATACTATGCATTTGTGTTTGGACACTTAATATTTTTCTTTCAGTTAACTGATACAAGCTGCATCCAACGGCCCTTTTCTATTTTACCAGTTAAAACAAAATGGAACAATGCAAACTTTCATATTCTCTTATTTGATCTGGAAAAACTTGAAGAACTTCTGCTGTCATCTCAACTCAATGGATTAAAGTCATCAAAATCATTCCACAACTATGACACTCTAGAAAGAGCCAGAAGTACTGCTGAGAAAAGGACACTGACATTAAAAAGAAATAAAACTGATGGCTCTGTATCTCCAGTGGATGGACAAGTAGATACTGCTTGTTCAAACCAGGTCTGCAGGGACACTAACAGTGCAGCCAGGCCTTTGGAAGAAAATGGTGGCATGAAAAGACAGAAAAAAATGAAGAGTTCAAGAAAGATTAGAATGCAGCCACCAGGAAACATTGATGTGAATGTCACTGCTGATACAGCTAAACTGCTTTTGTCATGTCTCTTACCATGGGGTGTAGATCAAGAAATAGACAATCTTTGTGTTAGACACTTAGATATCTTGAGGCTTCAGTGTCCTGTTTCATTTGGACTTGTGTCAGATGAAAACCACCTATCACTAATGTTGCCCGGGTGGAAATGTACAGACAGAGATGTGTTAGAAGAGCACTCAGTAATCAACCTCTTTTCAAAAAGATTGCTTGATTTATCAAACAAGTACCTTGCTGCAACTGAAGGACAAAGTGGAAAGAAGGATGGACCTGAAAATAATGTTTATGGAACAAAGGGATTGGAAACAGTAGTCTTCCTATTCAGCAGAATAGCTATGATCAGCAGGATAATTAACATACCTTCACCAGTTACAGGTGAAATTGGAAGGTAAGAACCTTTTCATTATGAGTCTTTTCTTCCTTGATAGGGATTAAAAAGTGAAAAATGTGAAATACTTTTCTTAAATATGGACTTTTGCAGTAGAGTTTAAATTTGTTCTGTAGAGCTTTTCTATAGAACATTCTTTGAACTGAAGGAGATTGGGATAAAGATAAGTATCTTTATATTTTTCTGTTTAGCAGATGAGAAAACTGATTCTAGGAATTTTTTCAACACAGCAAGGACTTGAATTCTCCAGCTTCACACTGTTTTATCTAGAGATCACTCTTTTCCTTGCAGTTTAAACTAAGTAGAATAATGAGGTCTCTTCAGGCACATTTTGAGATATGCATATTTGTTCTGTTTTAACATCTGCTCCCTCTCTGCAATATCTTTCCTTCACCATGAAGCCCTGAGCTCCACAAGTGAAAAAAACGTGAGAGACAAGAACAGTCTGTCCTAGTTATACTGTCTAAAGTATAGCCCCTTCAGTAATAATGGCAGCTACTGGAATGAATTCCTCATCGGCCCTTACGTTGTGAGAAACATCCCAAAGAATGTTTGTTGCTCAAAACAAATTATTGACTAAATGATTTTTTTCAGCATTAAAAGAAAAATAGGACGTTTGATGTTTTTTGACCAAGTCAAATAGAGCATACTAATCAGGCAATGGATATTGTCCACAGACTTATGTTGTTCAGCAAACCTAGGTTGGTCTGCATTTAGCATTTTAGGGACAATTAACCTCAGTGTTGGTGATACTATAGCCCAGAGGCAAGAAGGGGGTAAAAAAATATTGATCCTGATGTTGCAAATATCTGTGCATCTTCCACAAAGCTCTAGGCATTCGAAGTATCTCAAGAGAACTGCACCATCCTGCAGAACAAGCACAAGTTTCTCAGTTTTACTGCTTTTTTGACATGGTTTGGATTTCCTTTTTTTTTCCAGAGCTGAATAGTGTAGCTATTAATGGTTGTCTTGTAGCTAAGTTTAAGGTTGATGCCATTTCTGATGCCTCTGACATAGATTGTTGCCTTCCAATGCCCTCATCTGGATAAGAGCACTTGAGTTGCATGTGTTCCATTATTGTAATGAATTTGTTTTGTTTTGAGGTGGGTTGTTTTGGGGGTTTTTGTTTTCCTCCTCAGCTTATTGCTTTTGTCTTGAGTTCCTAAGCAGCAACTGCAAATGCTATGGGTCTGTACAGAGGCAACACACAGGTACTGGTCTCTTGAGTTTAAAGAAAAAAGATAAAGCCAGTCTTTTTTAACCATAATTTGAATATTTCACCAAAAATTTATAATACAAAAAAAAAATGTGAAAAGCATGACTTGAGAAAAACTGGAACCCAAGTCTACAAGCTCTTGCTTATAAATTTGTTCATATATCTGTTGTTTTTTTGCAAATTGACCCAGCCTGTAAAAATAAAGGAACCTGCAGTAAAATGTGTCAGATTATAAAAGTGGGACAGGAACAAGCTAGAAAGAGAAGATCTGCAAAGAATTTGTCTTCTGCTTTTTGAGATTTGTATCTGTAACTTAAAGCACTCAAGATGAAAGATTTCAGAGTTGTATAATATCGAGAGGCTTTTGAAATATTATGTCTTACTGTTGACTCTAGTGAATTTGAAAAGTAAAATACATTATTTTAAAATTACACATAAATATAGTTTGTGCAGGGTTGCTATAGGAGTGTAAATAAAAGGTTTTAAGTAGTGCAAGGGTTTGGAGAAGTTTTTCACCACTTTCCCCTTCCTCCATATCCTTTGTCTTCAAGGGTGAGGTTGCTGAGTTAGTCAGTGACAAAGTACCAAGAGCAGTAGATATACACAATAGAATCCTAAATTGTAGCCATATAGTCAAATGCTGAGTATAGTAATTCTGTTCTAAATTACTTAGCACTGTGGAAAGCATGAAGAAATCTAAATATGTTAGTTTCCCTTGAACTTTTTTCCTATGTAATAGAAAAAAAACAAGCACAAGTCCATTCTGAAAGTGGTATTTTTATTCAGTTTTTCACCTATGGCTTCATTAATGCAACACGAAAATTAAGTATAATAAGTATTGAGCCAAATGTAAAGTTCCTGCATACTGATGGTATTTTTCAGTATTTGCATGTGAGGAGAAACCAAATTATGATTGATAGTAATTTATAGCAGTTACTTGCCTTAATCTTACCATAAGACAAGAATTTTGTAGGTGTGTTCAGGTTTTGTTTAATAGTTTAACTTTCTTTTAGTTCACAGAAATCAGAATCTGTACATGACAAATGGAGAAATATAGAAGCAGTAACGCTTTCATTACCCAGTTTTCATGGAGAGTTGCCAAGCAGTAAGTATATGGAGGAGTGGCAATATTAGCTTTTAAGTATAATTTTTCTGTGGGTTGTTTTTTTTTTACTAAAATGCATCCTTTAACTTAATGAAGAACATATATACTTTAGCTTCAAGCTGGTCTGTTTGCAAATAAAGAAACTATTCTGTCTTCTGCAAAAATCACAAAAGATTGTAAACAAAATATTGACTTAAGTAACAATGGAATCAAGGTTATTTTTTCTGTAATGGCAAAACATTCAGCTGAGTTTCTAAAGACATTTTCTAGCAATCTGAAAAACAGAAATGTAATAAAACAAACACTGTCTCTCCCCTCCCCCATCTTCCTTATCTCCATTATGTGGCCACCCAATAATATATATAGGCCTTCAAGCAAACTGTTGCCTTAGCAATACAAGAGTCGTCTTGACTCTTGAATAATGCCCATAGACTGTTGACTTGGGGCAGAATAAAGTAATCTCTTTATGTTCGTGTCCCACAGGCCGTTGTTCACCAATTCTGGCTTTGAAAGCCAGACAAAGTGTATTTTTACAGTAGGCAACTAATCAAAGACTGTTTAAACAAAAACCTAAACAAAATGTAGATATTAGCACACGTGATCTGTCACACATAGTGTACCTTTTATAGACTTAAGTCCCATCCAGATTGATAACACAAATTATTGCAAGTGAAATCTTGATCCTCAGTAAATAAGCCTTAATATCCCCATCTACAATCAGTTTTTCATGTACCTTTCCTTCTCTGACTCTTACACTATCACTGTGGAACTTTTGATGACAGAGGAGAAGTTTGTTGAAATTAGGAGATGGAATATAAAATCAAGCGAAAAAGAAAATAAGTAGATACGAGTTATGGAAATGAGGTAGAGATGACTAAAATGTTCATGAACATAAAAATGGACCTTAAACTTCTAAGGTAATCAAACTCATTCCATATCTCCTAGTTCACACAATTGTTTCAATTTGCAACTTTAAATCTTACCTGATACTTGCAGATCTCAAATATTTTAGGACTGACTGGTTCTTTAACATCAAAGACACACATTAGGCAGCAGAATGAGCAATGTTACAGCTTGACATTTCTGTTTTAGAGTTTACATAGTTGAGTAGTCCAAATCAGAAATTACTCTGAGTATCTTTAGAAAATTATGAAAATAGACTCTGTGGGATATCAGGCCTCTGCTTAAAAAAAAAAAAAGAAAACTGTCATCTGATTTAGGATTAGAATAAATGTTCACACAATGTATTATCTGAACACTTTGTGTTTATTCCATCAGATAAAATAATATTCTAAGAAACTACACTTTTTCAGGGCTCTGCAGGTGTGTTGCTGAGATGAAAAAGTTATAAAAGGTTAAATATCTTTCTTTGTTTATGTCTATATTTATTGCCAGTTCATAAACTGTGTGTTTTTCAGGTAAAAGCAGGTACCATTCCCCAGACTTTGGGAGCACTTCCTTGCTGAAACTCATTTGTTGCTGGAGTGACCAATCTATAAAGGTAGAAAATAGTCTGCATCAGTTGTTATAGTGTGATCCTGAAGTGACATTGGCTGCAATTTAGTATTTGGAATCCATAATGTGACATAATAGTTATGGATTTATAGTGAAATTATTATGTAAATAGAGCTATTGAGATCTATAGAAAGCAGACTGTTATTTCAGGATTAAATATGCTATTCATGAAACTAGTTTGCCTTAAACTTCATGTCTAGATGTGGGAGGGTACTATCTAGTACTACTATTTTTTAATCTAGATGATCTTGTTTATAGCATGTGTTTGAAAAAGTTGGTTACCTGTTCTTTAATAAACAGACATAACTTACCTTGCAAATGTCATATTATGCTCCAGGAAAATGCAGGTCAAAATAAGGGCAGTGTCCTATACCAATGTATTGCAGAAAATGCCTTCTTATGGAGATAAATAATTAATCCCAAGTCCTTACTTATTAGACCACTCTTCAAGAATTACTTAAAAAAGTATGTTGTGGGTTCCCAGGTCAGATGAAGCTCAAGCCCATTGTTAGTGAAGAATCTGATGTTTTGAGAGATAAATTTTTGATTCTTGAGAGTTGACAGGTAACTGTGAAACAGATCAAACAGTGAAACCATTTTGTATTTTGGAAATAAGCATTTAAATTAAGTTTTGTGGTTGCTTCAGGAGTACAAAACTCAAAGCAGTATACTATGACCACAAGGAATTTTACTTCAGAAATGGGAAATGCCTCATAAAAGTTAATTTTATTATTTTACTTTTAAAATTAAACACAATTCAGTGCTGTATTTCAAGTGTGAAGAATATTTTCCAGAACTGAGGTGTGCAGAGATCCTGTGGTGATTCTCCCTGTTCTTTGTGAGTGACAATAACAGTTTCTGCAAATATTCACATTCTATTGAGTACAGCATTTTATCAGCTGTTTATTATATCCCTACTTTCTGCACATCTTCTATATTACCTCAGCATTCTGCTTTCCTCATAAGCTGCCCCCCTTTCTCTCACAAAAATATTTTTTCCTTTTTAAAAATGTTTTTAATTAAAAAACTCTAGTAGAGAACATCAGTTTCAATAGTTGCAATTGCCATATAGGCTGGACTTGATCTCACAGGTCTTTTCTAGCCTCAGTGATTCTGTAAAATCCAAATAAACTCCTGTTGACCTGATCAGCCACCAAATATATTTATAGAGCTGATTTGTGTAGCCATAAAACTTGTGTTTGCAACATAGCTCATTATGTGAGATATATGTATTTGTGTTTTCCAATGCATTTAGTGATTGACCAGTTTATATGAAGAGAATTGTTTTATCTACCATAGGAGGTTTGTGTGCAGGAAGATAAGGTGTGTCGTAGTTGCAATAAGCTTTGTTAACCTGCTTTGTAGTGCAGATTTTGGATTGTTTGCAGCCAAGCTGCCATAAACAATTTAACTTTCAAAATACTTTACAATGTTGGCAATAGGTGTGACTATTCATCAACCAGTGATTTATACAAAGTCATAAGTTTTGTTGAGACTAGGGTGCCTTTATTAAACCTTTTTTTTATACAGACACATTTTTTTTTTTGCCAATTTATTAATCCTGAGCAGAATGATTAAGCACTCATCTACTCAAGCATCACCAGTTACCCTGCTTCTAAAAACTTTTATTTTTATTGTTATTGTCAGTGGAGGATACTGACTCTCAGACGTGACCCAAAGGACTTGCTGTTTATTGATTCCTCATCTCCTTACAGTACTGTAACAGATTCTGTGCAAACAAGCAAGCTGAAAAAAACCCACTGAAATGATTGATCAGGGGTCTACTGACTTGCTGAAGTTGAAGGGCTGACCGAGGTCTTTTTCTGTCTTAAATTTTAAAAGTGCATATATTTTTTTTAGATATTTTTCTAGGTTTTACTTTCCCCAGGTGATTTTAAAGGAAAGGTCATCTTCATGCATTTTGCCTTTCTCTCAAATAAAATATAGCTTGTTGCTGCCATACTCCCATTTCACCTAGAAATTACTTCAGGTGTGCTCCTCTTTTCAGACTTGCCCTGAAACATTTAATGTGAGGAAACAGTGGTTGTATTTCTGTTCTTGATTGTTCTTGGTCTGTATTTAAAATAGCCTGTTCCTCAGTTGTGTCTGTGATAAGTATTTGCTATATGTTAATTGTTTTTAATAATATTATATTCTTGAAGCTTTATGATACCTTTCAGACTGAAAGGGTAAACATTAAGTTAAAACTTTAAAAGTTACCAGAATAGGTAAACTGCAGTGCTATGAAACCATTTTGCCTACTGTTACCTCTAGCAGATAAAAGGATATTTTTCTCCACAGAAAGATTTATTTGATAATTAGTTCCTTGTTCTTCCTGGCTCCTTAGTCTTCAAATGATAGCATATCAATTTATACAGCTTCAGTGTACAACAGGTCCTGATTTGGAAATCCTCCACTGCCATCCTAGTGTTGCAGAATTCCTTTTTGGCTGGCTACGTAGCACAGTCTCCCCTTAGGAAAACAGTCAGTAACACATTTAGGTGGTATAGGTCTCTGACATAATCATCTGCATGAGGAATGTAGTTGCTTGCTTTAACCTCCTTTTTCAACAGTGGAAGACAGACACCATGGAGAGACTGCTGAGATTTTAAGAGGAACGAGTAATCTCAGGGTTTTCTTATCTCCATTTATTATTGCAGAGCACCTGTATTTTTTTCATTTCAGTTACTTCATTTCCATTAATATCTAAAATAAGGTGGGATGAAACTGAAATATCTTACAAAGGACTTTGCTTTCAAAGAATAAACCCCTTGATGTCAAATGGCATTGCAGAGAGTAGTGCTAATAAGTAACTTCACTGATGCCAGAGTTTATGATAATTTCTCTAACAAACTCTGGATACATTTGTTTTAACACCATTTGACTTTACCTGAAGCCAGCTGACTTCAGTAAAAGTGACAAAAAAGTGACAACTCCGCTGTCAATTGCTAACCAGAATTAGAGTACAACAGACTGGATAATACAAGTCTGATGTTCTGATCAGCCTTTTTTGATTTTGCACCCTGATGTGACTGTGCTATGAAGGGGTCTGGGAGGCTGTTTCTGCAAGGCTCAGCCCTGTACAGGTTATGGCCTGAGCAATAACCAGGAGTGATGTCAATTGACTTCTCTCCTCAGACCCACTCATTCTGAAGAGAAGAGTAATCCCTGGAACTAATTGATAAAGTCTCTCCTGGAAACAATAGGTTGATTCTGTCTTTTGAGAAGTCTCTTGTACTTCAGAATGACTGGAACAGTCCTAAGGTTTTGTAGTTGTTGTTTAAAATTTTCAGATGCTTAAATGAATAGCTGAAGTTACCATCCAATACTGATTTGCATTTATGATAGATGATTGAGGCAATGCAAGCAGTGCTGCTGGCAGAAGTTCAGAGGACTCTGAACACCTTGAGACAGACGGAGACCTGCAGAGAGCCCTTGGGAGAAAATGGCACTGGTGAGTTACAGACACTGCCACAAATGAGGGGAGGGATTTGCAACACATTAAACATGTTTCTTTGCTATGTACGTGGAAATACCATGTAGGAGTTATTCTTCTAAAAGAATAACTTTCTCTAGTACTCAGGACAAGTTAGGAGTGTGGGTTCACGAGAGATAATTTCTGTGTAAAACAAGGCAAATGATCTATTTCTGACCTTCTCAGGCCGTGAGTTTCTCCTACGATTGTCAGGGAGAATTTCATGCTTTCTCATAATTTCTGAACATTAAAGAAAAGGTATGATAGTTTGGTTGTGTGATAATTCTAGTATTGCAAATACATCTGCAGTGTTTTTGAAACAGAATCAGGAAATCATTTTGAAAAGAAGTTTTATTAATTTATTTTTTCAATAACATCAGAACTGACACAGAAAAATCAATTGCTTAAATTTTATGACCTCATAATACAGAATATTTTTCTTTTATAAATAACCTCCCTGCAAGAAGATATCAAATGCATTTTACAGTTAGATCATTTCATTTTACAAGAAGCTTACTTTTTGCAACTTTACAATGGTGCTAATGTTTACAGTAATAAAGATGTAATCTGAATTTGTTAAGTTATACTATTTTTTTAGCCCATTAGCTTAGTTTTATAATTAAGTGACCTATATTTTAGATTCAATCTTATTAGTGAATCTTTTCTTGAGAAACTAATTTATAATCTTATTCAGTGTCTGTGTCTGTCATAAAAATTTGTTAGTGATCTGCTTGTTCTAGGGTACTAACAATGATCAGTGATACTTCAGGCCACAAAACAAAATGGTGTCCTTATAATTTGGACTGTTGGAATATGGTGAAACTCAAACAGTTTCAGTAATTATCATATATGAGTTTCTACTTTGCCTATGCTAAAGATTACATTGAATATTTTTATGTGGTTTAAGACAAGATGCATTGTAACTAAAACATCACTAGCTGTAAAGATTGCCTATGGATTTGGTTTCAAAATTTCTGCATGTTCAGGGTGGATTTCAGTGTAGAGTTTGACATGGGTTACAGCAAAAGTGGGGCTAACTGGAAGTTGCAAATTCAGCTCTTTGCAAATTCCGGTTTTGTTCCGTCTTGGGGTTTGTTTCAAAACCTTCTACACTAGAGGAAAAACCTTTCTGTGATGTAGAGTGCTGGCATATCACAAGAGTCTAGTAGTCAATGGTTGTTTAATTCTTAGCTTGTGTGAGCTTTAATACTTAATTATTAATTCAGGGGAGTTATTTTAGCTTTCTGCCCATTGAAATAGGGGATTTAGTTGTTCGTGCATCTAGTAAAGGTTTTTTACTGTCATTTCGGTTTTAACCTTATTATTTGAAGGTTATTCAACAACTAGAAAATTGCTTTGCTAGAACAAGCACAGCATTTGTATGCATTTATACTAGCTAGAACTTTAATACTTTATTATGTGAGCTACATAAATACATCCTGTAAAGCAGCTAGGATTTTTTGACATATCAGTATTGAGCAACGGAATAGGCAGAAGACATATATAAAGAGAGAGAAAGCGATGTTACACTGAGAGTATTTAATACTGTATTAGTTTTGTTCTAATTTCCATTCTTGGTTTTGCTTGTTACATTATTCATTGCAGTATGTAAATAGCACTGATATTCATGTTTTGGTTTGTATGATTTTCTAATAAGTACTGAAAAAATTGGTGGGTTTATTCAGAATTGAACACATTTTGTGATTTCTACTATGTTACAGAGTAAAAACTATTTGTGGCATATGATAATATGCAGAAATTATTAAAAACCCAGCCAGGAGCAAGTCCACAATCAGTGTAATTACTGAGACAAGTAATTATGTCTGGCCACAGTCATTTGTCTGATAGGTGTGTTGTCTTATTAAATACTCTGTATTTAGTGGTTGTAAAGTAGCTGTCATCTTGTGCCACATCAAGATAAAAGTTAAATATTGTTTCAGGTTTTAAAGTCAGAATTTAAGCCTGGGATTGTGCACTGTGACCAAGATCAGAATCTTGGCTGCCATCATCATTGTGTTGTAAGGATTTTTTAAATTGAAATTAATTTATTTTATCTGGCCATGTTTAATTGTGTTTAATTCAACAAATTTCTATTGAAGTAAATAGAAGTGGGTTGTGTTGGAGTTTTGTTTTGGTTTTGTTGTGTTTTGTATTTTTTTGTTTAAAGATATAACTTTCAGGATTTGACCTTCAGTTTCTATTATCTTCAATGTTTATAGTATATTAAATAGTTGTTTTTTCATAAAGCTTCTTATTCCTTAGGAAGTTTTGGCATCCTTACTTCATGGTTTTGGGTAATAATATTTAGGCAAAAGCTTTGCTTGCTGAATAATTTAAAATGTCATGTTTTTCTCTGTGGTTCCACACAGACAGAATTGTTTAACTGAATTTTAGAAAGAAACCTCAAGCTAAATATAATTTTCAGAAACAAAGATAAGTAATTTTAAAAAGCTAATCATGTAAACCATGCAGAGAAAGGGTTAAACGTGTTCTGTCCTAGTACATTCTCCTATTGTTGTTAAAAGGAAATACAAATGCAAACAGTTGCAGTTTCTTTATGTTAATGTCAGAGATTATGATTTTGGAGCTGTTCCAAACATACTGATAGCAATCTTACCATTGATTTCTGCAAGCTTTGCTTCAGCTCTTAAATGAAGCTGAGGTTTTCCCTAATTTTTTTGACATTTATCATAATTCTGAAAAAGTACATTGTGCTTTATCCCTTCTTGCCTTTTCTCTAAACACCAATGATTTCAGGTTAATTGTACCACTTAGCATTTTCAGTGTGGTGTTGTTTTCCACTGCCATGTGAGTCAGAGGCAGTGATTTCAAAACCTTAAGAACCTGTTTACAAACTTTTCCTTGTGTAAACGTAGAGGAACTAGGTTTACTGCCATTCTCCATTTGTTTTTATTTTCAGTATTTGATCATAGGTCTTACATGCCCAGTCCATACCCAGCCATGTGCAGAACTTCTTTGATCAGAGGAAAGACTGTGGTAGCACCACTGCTCTCATTTGCCCAGTGGTTAGATACAAAGAAATTGTATAGTTCTTCCTGCAGCTGATTTGAAGCCATATCTTCCTCAACAGTAATTCATTGTATATCCCCAAGGTATTCTGCAGTGACTCATCTATAGAAATTCTTCATGTTTCATGGAAATTTCAAAATATTTGCAAGGATAAGAGTTAAAAATGAGATTCCCTCATTGCCAGGTGTTACATGTAGGACTTTGATAGCCTTGTAGCTACTGCTCTGAAGCAGTTTCCTATGTCTCATCTTGTAACGTATGTCTCTTGAGTATGTAACAATAGGACAAGGGCTAATGGTTTTAAGCTAAAAAAAGGGTAGATTTCGGTTGGACATTAAGAAGAAGTTCTTAAACATGAGGATGGTGGGTCACTGGAACAGGTTGCCTAGAGAGGTGGTGGAGGCCCCATCCCTGGAGACATTCAAGGTCAGGATTAATTGGGTTCTGAGCAATCTGTTCTAGTTGGAGACATCCCTGCTTATGGAAGGGGGATGGCCTTGTAGGATGACATTTAGAAGTCCTTTCCAATCCAAGACATTCTATGATCTTTGGATGTCTTTTTCTTCTAATGTATAGGGAGCCAAAACTATATTACCTGAAACAGCAATACAGCACACCACTTCTGGTATTGTGCCTCAATTCTTTTGTAAAATGTGAAGAGCTGGATTTATTTGCTTTTTTAAGAAAATGCTGAGCATAAGTTTGTTTAAGATGTTCATGCTCAGGTACTAAATTGAGGAACTGATGTATGTGACATTTCAGTAATGCTAAAAACAAGTGAAGGAAAACCATGAAGTACAGGCCTTATTTCTTAATACGGAGTATTATTTTAATTGCCTCTTAGATTTGTGAAAAATCACACCACTAAGACTAGCTTGCAATAAATTCTGGTTTGCACTTAAAAATTTCTAGTTTAAGAAACTGCTAATGATTCAAGCTTTTAAGTATATTTGAAAGCTATTAGCTATAACCTCATCTTTTGTGTGTGGTTTTGGAGCTCTTTAAACTATTCAATTAAATAAATTGGTTCTTGCAGTAAAAAAGCTTCTGCTGATAAATACCAGAGTGAAATTAATGGTGGCAATTGAATTCCATAGGTTAGTGTAAAGAATTGTCAGACTTATCTAGAATATAACAATATGTGTTGTTAAAATGAGGAATCCATTCAGTAATGGTAAATCAATGAAAGGCGGGATATAACAGCTTCTGTTCACTAGGAAAGTGTAGTGACCTGCAGCAGAGGATTTCAAACACTTCTATTGTCTGGGTCTCAGAAATCTGTCCAGTTGCAGACAACTTTTTTTTTTTATGTCAACTCTCAGGAAGTAATTCTGTGACAGTGTCTTTCTGTGTAGCAAATTAATCTTCTTTCTTTCCTGCCTGCAAAGTCTTAAGGTTTTGTCAAGGAAGTGCAGATAAGAAGGAGGGTTGTTCTATTTCTGATTTCTTCTTTCGTATTGTCATCTTGTTACAAGCTGCAGCTTTTTCATGTTAGTCCAAATACACATTTTGACTTGTATTTAAACAAGCAAAAAACACCCCAAACCCAGCTGTAATTCTTAGTGTTGGTTTATTTGCACCATTGATACCACAAAGATTACACAGGGATTCAATGATGGTTTATCTTTGGTTTCCTGATTGCTGGGGAAATAACTTTTAGGGGAGTAAAATGCATGAATGCTTTTATTTACTGTAACAACTTGGATTTAAATTGTATTTCTCGTGTTCTGATGAAATGCTACATACCCAGAGAACTTGAACAACGTCTGAGGAATCAATTTCTGGCTTAAAATTTTACATTCAGATAAGTGTACATATATCCTCATATCCTTAAATTTCCCTTATGCACTGGTTTCAAGTTTGGATTTTGGCTTGTGACGTGTATTCAGTCCTTGAAACTGCTTGCCTTGCTGTGACTGGATTCCATACCCAACAAGAATCAAGTCATTGAGCAAAATCTCGTAAAAGATGTCCAGACAGAATGTGCTGCAGTCTTAGAAATGCACATAACAGAAAATGAAAGCTATTTCTGCAGCTCTTGGGAAATCTCTCTTGTCTTGAGGATTGACTTACCTGTACAAGCAGGGATTAAGTCGCAGGTGGAGGGCAGGGAACCTCATGGGAGGATTTCTGATAAACAAAACAAAAGGCTAAAGAGCAGAGAAGAATAAGAATAATAATAAAGGAACTGGAGGTAAAAAAACAGTCTAGGAAAATGGAGAGTAAAACTATAATGGAAGTATGGCAATGTGGTCAAGTACAAAAGGTTACTGGTTTTCCAATGGAAACTGCAACCAAGAAACTGGTTGCTGATTTTAAAAAAATCCAATAATAGAATTTGTTCCTATTTCTGGTGTGATAAAGGTTATTGAGATGTGTTGGAACTAGGAAACGAGAAAATTTTGACTGTGTGCATGATTTTGGATTGAAAGAAAACATTAAATTCACAAATAGTTAAGAATCTGGGTATTCCAGCAGCATGAGTTTTGAAGAGCATAAGAGTAAATGCTCCATTCTTAGCACATTCAAGTCACATGAAAGAAAACTGACAGTTCAGAAGAAAAGTACATGTCTGGAAGAAAACTAAAGACAAATGACATATTCTAAAGGAAAAAAAGTGAAGGGTTTCTGTTGGCTTTTATAATCTATTTTTAAAACTCACAAAATTAAGTGGTTTGGGTTTTCTTTATCTGCAGATATTTGAAGGAATCTAAGGTGATTTACCCTATACAGGCTGTTTAAAGAGTGTATTGCTTTAGAGGAACTAGTAGTATATCCTACTGCTTTCTCAGACTAGTTCCATTTTTCAAGGGCATTGAGATTAAGTATCTTCCTTTTGGCTTATCAAGATCTAGAGGTCTACAGAGCTTATGCTTCCAGTGGCCAAAAAGTGCAATGTGACGAATAGACTGCACTTAGTAGTAAATAAGTTACATTTTAAATTAACCAACCCTAAATTCTTTTCAAGAACAACATCTCTGTTACATTAAAAATCTGTTCAGAAAATGTAGCGAGAGCTGATCTGCTTAGGTCAAACCAGTGTTCCGCTCATTTAAACTGAGATCTGAATTGGGCTGCTATCATGAGGTAAGAATAGGTTTTGGTAAAAATGAGTGAGAATGTTGACATGAATAAATCTTTACACTTCAGGAATTCTTTTCATACATGGATCTTCCAAAATGTATAAACTACAGTGTCTTCCTGAACCTTACATTATCTGTGATTAAAACATAGTATCTCAAATGAAATTGATTGAAACTGTTTCTCTTCCTATATCGTCTCTCTGTGCTTCGAAGTATTTCCATGTTTTAGAACAACATTTGAACCAAACACTACAACATTTTCTTGCAGTTGTTACTTTTCAACTGGTTTGACTTTTGGTTTCAGATATCTTCCTGTCTGGCATCTCTCACATTTTTCAAGTTTAACACATTCCTCCTGTTGCTTGTTAAATCTTCCACCTGGATTATTCCAGACTGTTTTATTCCTTTACATTCCTATCTTTCACTTCCTTTTTTACTGAGAAACAAGAACATTAAAAGTTATCTGCACAATGAAATTGCCCTGTCCACTGTGTTCTTCATATTCACTGATATGCTCTTCATATTAGTGCAAATATTTCAGCCAATAAGAAAAAAGGGTTTTTTAGATTGTCCTGGTTTAAGCCAGGATGAAGCCAATTTTTCTTTTTACTGATTTTTTTTTTTTTTTTTTTTTTTTTCCTTCACTAAGCTTTCTTGTAACTAGCAACAGTGTGTTCTGCTAGGCTGCTAAGACAGAGGAATGTTTTTCTAACTACTGAGGCTTCAAGGCCGCACCTGCACTCTGCCGGCTCAGACACTATGGGGAGATCTGTGACCCCCCCGTAGGAGGCTGAGTTAGACAGACAGCAAAATTGGCCAAAGATATTCCATTCCATATATCTACGTAAGCTCAAAGGAAGGTCAGAGATCACAGAAGACAACTTCCTTCCTTCTTTTTCTTCCCTTCTCTTCCGTCCATGGCTGGCGTCCAGGGAGGACTCTGTTCATCCATCACCGTCGACCCTTAGGCTCGAGATCTCCTGACCCCCATAACTCTCTGCTTTCTCCAGCAGCAGCTCCAGGATTCCTCGGGACTCTTCCCAGTTCAGGGAAGTGCAGTGGGAGTTGCTGGGGTGGGGGGAGGCGAGAGGCTTTTGCCCATACCTGAATATACCTGTATATTATTGTATATATTTTATTGTATCATTCATTAGTGTTTTAATGAAAGCTGTGTAGTTTAGTTTTCAATCCAGCCAAGTCTCTCTCTTTTTCTCTCTCTCCTTCCCTACCTGGGTGTGGGGGGGAGGGGATTGAGAGCATTGTTGTTGGACCTGAGTCAAACGGTGACATAGATGGAACCTGAAGTGCTCTTGGACAAGTTAACGTATGCAACAAAAGTCATTAAACTTACTTCAGGCTGTGTTTAAAAATTCTTGAGCAGGCCAGTTTTGTGTGTGTGCATTAGCAACAAGGAATGCAAGGAAATTATTGTATAATCAACATTTCATCAGTGTTAATGAGAATTACATTCATCTGTAATCTCATTTTAGTCTGTGAAACAGCAAAACAATTAATCTAGCATTTGTTTGATGAATGGACTTGGAGTATAAGCTGGTGACAGCAGTGGCTTTCCTCTGTACTGAATATGCATTAAAATTGAGTGTATTATATCCTAGCTTCATATTACAAATATTTCCAGTAAAAGAATGCAAATCAATGATGTATTTTAGCATTCTAACCTGTGGTTTAACTGTACCACTGTATCATGTCTTATATATCCAATTAGAACTGTATTTTGATCCAGTAGTCCTTAATATTAGTGGTCAGGTACTAAAGGAAGTAAGGTTAAAGACTCGTTTTAGAACTACAGCTTATTTCATTCCATGCGTCATATATTTTACCAGATAACTCCTTAATGTATCAGCAATCAGATTTGGTGTGTATTTTTACACAAAATCAAATTTTACAGGCGCCATCTCAGACTCCTCCAAAACATTAGGAAGGATACGATTCACTGGTCCAGGAGGGAGCGAGGATGACATGTATTCCATGTTCAAATCCACACTAGAGTTTGGACAGTTTTTGTTCTGTGTTTTTTTTCCCAGCATTTACTGAATGGAAGGAATCTCTAATATACCTTCCGTTTAGATCTTTAAATGTAATGGTTTTTTTTTTCAGGTAGTTAATACAGACATAGAAAATGATAATTGGTTCATTTTTAGTCTCTGTTTCTTGTTTAGAAGTTCATTTGGTACTGGCAAAGTACAAAGATTTGAAAAAGATTCCAAAGAACCTTTTCTAAAAAATATTCCAAATATTTGCAAGCTGCTTCGGAGCTGGGACTTCTGAATAACAAGTGAAGGAGACACAAGTACTCCATGTGTAAAGCAATGTTCTCAGCTTTTTTGGAGCAAACCTTGATATTCTCTGTCTTAAGTTTTTTGAAGAGCCACTATTTGTTACTTCTTGCTCCCTTAATATCTCCTTTCCTGTATTGTACTTAGTCAAACACAGTGGTGAGACTGGTCAGGAGCATATAATTTGTAATCCTAATAGTGTAGCTGGAAGTCTGCTTTTTTATGAGTAAGTTAGTATTAAGACCCACGTGTCAAACAAGCCTCCTAGTGTTCCCTTAGAGCTGGAAGAGATGTACCATGGAAAATAAGTGTTACAATGTAATGTTTTAATTCCGTGTGTCATAATTTCAAGTTTGCCCTACTAGCAACACTAAAACTACTCAAATCCTTTACTGTCTCATGTCCACACAAAGTAGCTCACAGGCCTTAGTGGTGTTTCCTTGCTTCTCTCTTTATTCTTCTTCCACTCACCCAGCTTCTCTAAAAAAGTTGTGAATAAAACAGCAAAAAAACCCCAAACAAACCACCAAAAACCAACCCAGAAATTTTGGTTCTAAACATAGTGCTTCCTCTAGAATTTGTTGTGCTAATAATTCCTGTAGAGCTGGAGATTTCCTATCATGGGTCTGTTATGAGAAGCAGACTGGGGGGCAAGTGCTCCTCTGTAAAGTCCATGGGTAGTTATGAAACTTGGCCCTGTGCTAACAGCCACAGAGCAGAGCAGCACAACACCAGAACACCCAGGGTGTATTTACAATAACACTCCCCTCTAGGGTTTTCCTGGGCTGTACTAATGTTCTGTAATCTCCAGCATCCTGATAGTATATTTATTACTTGACTTCTTTACTTTTTTTTGTTGTTGTCGTTGTTTGATGTTCACATAGTGTTATGGGTACACAAAGGTCAGGAAAAACTGAAATAGGTCCTGCCTTGGAAGGACTGGAAGGCTGGATGCTTCTCTGACAAAGAAATGGTTCAGAAAAGGATGGATAACAGGAATGATTCCCAGGTAGAAGACTTTTTTTATTGCCTTAATGCTACGTGATTATATTGCTGCCTGCTTGGAAAAGCTTTGCAAGACTTTGGTAGTATTTTTTCTCTGTGGGCTGTGTTGCCTGACTTGCTTATTGTGGGCAATAAAATCTTGCTGAGAGGTTTTGATTGCAGTTGGCTTGTGTTGTCCTGGGCCAATGAGAAGCCAGATCAATCTGCAATGTGCACTGAACATTTTTCCTGTGCTTTGGTTTGTCTTGCCTTATGTAATCAGAATACCCTTTATTTATTTTTAGGATCTGTGAAGGAAGTGGCTACATATCTCCTAATTTTAGATCTTGTGGTTTTGAATCTTTTAGAAGATACAGAACTAATTCCTGAACCTAGTGTAACTCTAATGTTCCTGTCCTTGAATTTCAGAATATCTGACTCCCCAATTTATATAAAAGGGAATTAAAAAATTAAGTCAACTCAAATATTGATCTGAAAAGTATTATAATAATCTGGCAATAAGACAAGTTAAATGCCTTAATAGTATTGTTTGTTAAAAAAAAATTCCTTGCTGAAAGAGAGAAATTACTTCAATGTACTGCTAATAGTTGTCAGTAAGATGGAATTTTCCCATCTTTTCTTGTGAAAAATGTGCTGAAAGATAGAAATACTTCATTTGTGCAAGTCTTCATTAATGCCATTGAAGCTGAGACTAGCTAACAGTCACCCAGCAGAGCAACACAACTGAGCAGTGCTTGTCTCAATAAGAGAGCAAGACATCTGCCTCAGCAAACAAAAAATGGAAATAACTCAAAATAAACCTTTCTGGCCTGTCAAGCTTATCAAGAAAGTATTGAACCAGTTGGAGGTACATATATATCCATCACTATGTAGAATGTATATCAACAGAACTATTAAATTTCGTGATGGAGAATGTGTTAATCTGTGTGTTCTTCTGAACCTTCACACATCTTTAGAAGTCTTAGTACATTTTGTTTCATTTCTCTCATGTAATCCAGAATTTATTTTGCTTTTTAAATAACAGCTCACTGTTATTTCAAAGCAGATAAACATGGTTAATATAAATACTATTTAATATTTGGATAGTACATGAAACTAACCAGCACAAGATTACTTTCAAATTCTGAAATTCAGAAGTGTATTGTGTCTATTATTCTCATGCCTGGTTCATATTTAGTATTTCAGCCTATGCTTTATTATAAGCCCCAAAGTTAGATCCACCAAGTATCCTGACTGACCTTCAGTATTGTTTTAGTTCTTCCATTGTAGACCCTAATAATGATGGCAATTCATGTGTTAATGAATACTGAAACCTTTCCAGTACCTCTGAGGAATTTTTTTCAAAAATTCAAAGTCTATCAGCAGAAGATATTTTTGCCCTACTCTTGAAAAAATTCGACTTGTATCACATTTAAGATACCTATCACTAATTCCCTAAAGACAAGGTGCCTGGATTGTTCTCATATGATGGATGTTAGTTGCATCACCTGCTGCACTGCTAGAAGATGCTCAGATAGCCTAAGTGAAGAGGGTGAAGTAGGAACCTGAATCCAGGAGCTATTTCTATAACATAATGAATAGGTGGTCAGTGAATTCTTTTCTTCACCAGACTTGTATCAGGATAGGTTTTGGATTTCCTTTTTCCTTTCTTTTTTTCCTTTAACCTCAACAGTTAAATGTAAAAAGAAAGGAACAAAATATATCTGCTAGAAGGAAAGCAAGCCTGCTCAGTTTATGTTCTGATCATGTTCTGACACTAAATTTTCCGTTTCTTTTGGTAATGGAGTGCTGTCAAGGTTTTTCATCTCTTTAGACTGGAGAGTTTAATGCTGACAATGAACATAAATCTTTGTCGTGACTGAAAAGACAATCCATTTTTTTTTATTGTGTAAGTTAAGTAGGCACTGGTTTTAATTTGTGTTTTCAGGAAAGAGTAGCATTTTTATATGTTAGGAAGGCATTTCAAATAGGTGTTCTTTGGATAATTTTAGCAGATTAAGGCCATGCTCATCCCACAGAAAAGAATGTTATTTAATCAGTATGTGCCTCTCAGAAGGTTGCAAAGGAGGCCTTTTTATTAGTGACCATTGTTATCCATGTCAAGGTAGGATATATGGTGTATTATATGAATTACACTGCTAGACATAGACTATATTAATGAATCATAAAAAAGGATCCTGAGCGTAAACCTGTGCTTTTCTGTAATGAAATTTATTTAGCTGCATGATTAGAAATGTTTTAAAATAGGACTTGCATGTGGGCAATGGCTACATCAGCAACAGACAGACTAGAAATAAAGCTAACACATCAGTAGGAGAAGGTCTCATCTAGCAGATAAAGCAAGCAGATCTACCTCGTGTATGGGAACAGCCAGACATCTCACAAAAAATAATAGATTGATGGACAGGCTGGAGAAAACCTTTGTTTCCAGTCTTCTCGTGATAGTTGTGTGTAGCATCCATATTTGCAAAACAATTTTTCTGATGTTCCATGGCTTAGAGAGGAATCATTTTCCTCACCCTGGAGGATTTTTGTGATCCATCTGGGGTGGTCAGCGCAAATGTGTGTTGTTTGTACTTATGCTCTAATGTGTTTCACAGATGTTATAAGGCAAGGTTTGTTTTTTTCATCTTTTTGCCTCTTAAAATATGCCTTTCACCATTTTGTGTTCCACTACCTAATGAAGATTTAGGGCATAGGGTTACACTGGAATGATACAGCCACCCCTCCTACCTCTCCCTCACTGGCCCCCCAAGTCCCACCAAAGTTGATATTGCAGTTTGAACCTAGACTATGTCATGTGGATGTTTTTTTCTGGATTTGATGAATGAGTAACTTCATGAGCATAATCTACTTTATGAAGAAGCAAGATTGATAATTTTTGGATCAATGGTCAGATATATTGCAGTATATTTCCTATCTTAAAAATAGATACCTAATATTGTTTTATATTTATCCATTAGGTAGGAATATAATAACACAAAATGAATAATATTTCCAGCTGTCTTTCTGTGATATTTGCAACTATATGAGATTTTAGAGGAGAATGTGGGGGGAGCTGCCCTCTTATAAAATATAATGTTGTAGTGCTCAGTGCTTTTAGAAGTCAAGCAATAAAAGCCTTGCAACAACAACAAAAAACCCCACCTTTAAGAACCTTGTTTATTGAATTCTATTGGCTAAAACTGCCAAAAATAAATTAATAGCTGTTACCACTGCAGTGCTTTTTTTGTTCGCAAGAAAAATATCTTGACATATTTTTTCATTTTGTGATTGGTGAACATTTCAAGGGTATAAATTAATCTTCAAAGGATCCTGGGGAATATCTTTCCTGGACACTTCACTTATACATCAAGTTGGCCATGTTAGCAATCTAATCACAAACCTGTAATTCAGTGGACAACAATTTCTTATTGTGAACAACGTAGCAGCTTTTACTATCATTTAGGTCAGCCTAAGATTGCTGATGCACCATATGTTTCAGGCCATGGATGATGGATGGTATCCTCTGGTGCCCATCCCTAAGTGATTGGAAAGATTGAAGACACACAGTTCACTTAAGCTTGCTTACTATTACATCAAGTAATCAGTGTGATAGGCAAACCTGTGCTCTTTATGTCACACTGCCCAACTTTCTGCAGGGACATTGTGTCAAAAAAACAATCTAAGAACATTTCCAGATGACAGGCCAGTTACTAGAACAACCATTTAACAACTAGATTCATCTAAAAAGCTTAATAATATGGAAAAAGTCAATAGAGGTTTTTAAAACACCTTTATTTATATGAACCAGATGTGGTGTTTTGTTTTTAAAGGGTTTTTATTCCAGGATTTAATTTATGCAACAGAACGATGTAATAAGGCAATCCTTATCATAGTTCAGCCTTTAGGCTGTCAAAATATCTTAAAGTGTTCCCGATATAAATCAGAGAGAAATAATACTTGGAAATAATTTTAAATGCTCTAGAAGTATTTTATGCTAAGAAACACAAAATCAGTTTGAAGTTCAAGACAGAAATCTCTTTTATTTCCCAGTATCTGCTTCTGCTGATAACAGTCAATATTTTCATTTTTCCCTGTTCCACTGGGCTAGTATCTAAGGCAGGCAATTGAGAGCATCTTCCTTTTTGTCAGGTTGTGCTGTGGAGAGTCTTTTCCATGGCACAGGAGGAAAATCCAAGCTGATAGTCTAAATCTCATTTTTGTGTAAAACCCCTGCAAGACTTGCAGCCTGTGCCATCAGTCAGTATAAATCCAACCAAATAATATCAAGTGAGGTATTTAAAATGTTAGAACTTAAAACTGCTAATGGTGTCTGTTATTGTATAAATAGATATTTTTTTGTTGAAAAACTACTGAGTTGAAAGCTGAGTACATAGGTCAAACTATGTATATACCACATTAACTATGAAAAAGGCGTTAGGCAGTTCTGTGAATTCAAATTCTAAAATGCTTTTGTAGCCTGTCACTAACAAGTATATTTTTGTGTACACCTCTTCTACTTCAAAAGCATACCTACTGCATGTACTTTGATTAAATAGCTCAGAGAATTAGTGATTTTTTTTGCCTGAAGTAACAGATACTGTTTATTTCGAGCACTAAATTCCTGCAGCTATTCTGCTGTTGTTTTTTAGTGTTGTCTCAACTTTGCCTTGATTGATTACTGGGTTCACAGTTGTTATATTGACCTAGCTAGGTGACTGTGGCCAAATACCAAAATAAATAATTCATGTTTTTAGTATGCAGTTAGTGAAAAGTGCTAGTAAAAATAGTTTAAAAAGCATTTGAGAACTAGCCACTCCAAAGTCAAAATTTCAAGGCAGGTTTCCTTTTGTCAGTCCTTTGATAGCTGGGACATTGAATTCCATACCAAGAGGTAATTTAGGCAGCAGCCTCTAAAGTAAATATTAAACTAAGGTAATGGAAAGAAAAAGCTATTCTGAGGAAGAGTTTGGGGAGCAGTGATTAACACTGACTTTGAAACCAAGGCTGTCAAAGAGGTGGGGAGGAAATGTGTTGGTATTGGTAAGGCTCATCACTTAAATGCAGAGCTTTAGCAACTCCCTGAGCCATGGATGCAGTAGAAACTTCAACTAATATAGGACATGATCTGAGTCAAACTCATACTCTGAAAAATTCTTTCTTGAATTCTTGCTTTTCTAAAATCAGATGCATCAGCCAATGTGAAAATGTGTATAGGATAAACAGTCATAGAATAGGTGGAAAGAAGAAAGAAAATATTTGGGGACTGACTTAGATAACAGAGAAAAATTACTGGTCATCTTCATTTGAAAGAACCCTGTGGAAATTAAAACCAGCACCTAAAACTGCATTGAGGTATCCAGAGTAAAGCTGGTAGAGCCAGAATCCCTATAAACTTGAGCAGTAAAGAAAATCTTATCCTCCTATTCTTGTTTTAATATTAGAGAATAAAGCGGGCTCAAGCCCATGCATTGATCTTCAATGTTGCAGTCTGTTTGCTTCACGTTATGGCTGTTATGTGAGAATAGTGACAAGGATGGACTGGATTGGGAGAACCCATGCCCTGCATGTAGGAAATCTGGAAGTGACTAGGTCATAGCATTTGGCTCTAAATTGAAATTTTCAAACTAAAAGAGCAGTACAGCCTCATCCAGTGTGAATCACAGGCAGATTTTGGCTATCAAGCACAATAGAGTTTTTTCTTTATCTTTCAAATGAGGCACTTCACCCTGAACAATCAGCCCTATCATTGCAGTAAGAAGCCTGTGATAAAAGTATTACATTTTATTCAGCCACCAAAGATGAACAGAATGGAGGCAAAGCTTTTAACTACTGCAATCTGCTGTCCCTTTTAAAATCCTGTAAAGATGGCAGATACTTATGTTAAACACAGTGGATTGTTGGTAAAGCTAACCGTGTGCATCCAAAAGTGGCAGAATATGGACTAAGGTGCAACCTCAATCTGTGCTGTAATAAAATAGCTGTTCATCTGTGGTCAGAGATCGTCATGAAAGACCTTGAGTTCCTTCACTTTATTTTGCAGAAAGGCCATCAGACAGCTTTGCATCATCTAACTCTATCAATCAAGGACCTCAACCACTGCTTTCTGCTGAAAGCTTTCCTGTTTGGCTCTGTTTTTCACAGACAGCTCAATAACTTGTCTGTGGAGCTGTGATAAATGTACCATGTGCTTCTAAACTGTCTCTTTAACACTGAGCTGAATTTCAGATTAAAATGTTTGTGACTAATTGTTTTCATCAGAAACATTTTATTTATTTCCAATTATTATTCTGTAGTCCCTGATTATCTCTTTTTCATTTGTTTCCTGGCAATGGTGACATTTGAAGGCTGCCTTGCATAAAATGGACTGCTAAAAAACTAGACTTTACTCAGTGAATAAGCTGGATGGTATAAAGAATAAAATTAAATGGTGTATGAACAAGAAGTCTGAATTTCTAATACTTTTTTAGCAAAGAATGTGTTAAATCCATTTTTAAATTTTCTTGCCTCTGATTTGTGAGTCAATCTTAAGTGAAACATTTTTGTTTATTTTTCAGTATGTATAAACCAGGGCTGATATCACAAGACCTCATGCTATTTGGATACAATTGTCAGTTTTTGCTGAGAAGGCCCAAAAAAGAGGTATTATGGCAAATGAATAACTTCTCACTCTGAAGGAAGGTGGTTCCTTCAGATCAGGTTGTAGGTCAATGGCAGGGCAGGGTGAGGAAACTCATATTGCAGCTGTCTGCAAATGAGCATCACTCCTGACACAATATAAAAAGGACTTCAAGGTTGGTAAGGTTAAAAAATTGGATGTGGGGACAAATATGTAAAATCTGGGGAGGCAAAAGAGTTTCACAGTTGGCCACAAACTCCACAAGCAATTGCATAGGTCATAAATGTTTAGCACTTGTAGCTTATGGTTGTACAAAATCTGAAAGAGCAATTTAATGACTGAGAAAGTATGATGGTTTTTGACAAAAAAGCATGTAACATATAGTAGTAAATTAAGGTCCTAGAAAGGGATGCAAGTAAAGGCCTTAGGTTTTGTTTTGTTAGACATCCTATGGCTTATGAAATGACTTCTTAATGGAAAATAAAAGTCACAGATGACAGAATCTGTTCCAGGATATATGAATGTAGCTCCTATCAAGTATAATTGTGCTAAAAACTGGCAGCTAGGTCTTGAATTTAGCCTGCAGTTAGATAAAACATACCAAAATTAAGAACTAGTTTTCTACTTCTCTCTGTAGTGGTTTTAGAAGGAAGAGAAGAAAGAACATAAAGCATGTTAATTGCTTTTGGGAATACGCTGTTCCAGGTGAAGAAGAATAAATACTGTACACTCTAGAAAGCATGTTGATTTTTAGTGGACAGTGCTAATTTACACATTCCTCATTTAGAGCACAGAGGTAATGCTAAAAATGGTTCCTTTGGTGGGTGCAGTAAATATATATATATTGGGACAATTCCCGTTGTCCATGTCACTGCATAAACGTGTAGAATAAAAAAGGAGATGGAAAGGTGATGATGTACTGCATGCAGAGCAGGCTGAGTGGTGGAAAACAGCAGCCCACTATGCATTAGGCACAGGGGCAGAAGGTACATCAGAGCACAGCTAGGAGATTTGTTTAGCAAATTTAGTGTGTGGGACCTCTCTGGGATGACTTTCTTTAAGAGAATTAGTTCCTGTTATTCCAGTGCCAGTTGGGTACACTAACCTTTCTGCACTTTTTGCTCCAGCTGAGCAAAGTCAGATAGGATTTCTGCTGACAGATGATCCCAGTAGGCAAATCTCTTGAGTTCCTTCTCTCTCTTTGATGAAAGTATTTTCAGATGTTGGTTAAGAGATGCATCTCAAAACTCCGGATCCAATTCCAGACTTCACTGTTCTGCTTCACGCTGTTTTAGTGGTACACAATTAACATGGGCCTGGCTGATTTATATAATGGAAGATTTAGTCTCTTGGCAGAAGCTTCTGCTTGTGCATGGCCTTGTAGGGTCTTGTCAGGGAAAAATGGGGGTGAAGTTGTTGTGAACAAGTCTTTGTTGCTTGCCTAAATAACCTGTACTCTTATAGCTATAAAATAGAGCAGGAATAAAGTCTGGCTGTTTGTGGTGTTTTCCTTTTATGATATTTTTCCTTTCTGAAGAGAGATGTGCCTTTGGAATACCAAGACACACTGTTCATGAAGGGGGGATCAAAGAATGGGTTAAATTAGGACCACAACTGTATATTAAATGCTGCCTGCGACAGAGCTCATGTTGATTGTAAAGTAGAGTGAATGTCATGTTTTTAAGGAAATCTAACAGACTCATAAAAATATGCACATTATCTAGCGGCAGGAAAGAAATCAAAGCAAGACTAAGTACCTTTCCCAGTGGATGCAGCAAGAAAGTCTTTCCCTTTGTGGACGCTACTGCTGTCTTAAATATATGAAACAAAGCTGTAGGCAGATTTTTGAGCAACTTTTATGATCTAATTATTTATAATCAAATTTCCTTCTAATTGCGCACAGGCTGGCAGTGCGGGAGCTGGTTACTGTTGCTGGTCCCCTAAATGAGTGCACTAAGATTTAGAAGCTGGTTCACTAGAAATGAGTTTAATTGGTATCTGCACACAGTACTGAAGTCCCAAAATTGTATTCTAGGCACACATTTGACTCAGTGAAAAATTGGGATAGATTATGTAGAGGCAGTGTGTAATTCTCCTTGGAAAGTCCTCACAAGTGCAGAGGGAGGATGCGTGGTCAGGACGATCCCTTGCACCAGCTAACCTGGCTACTGGCTGCTACAATGTCTTTGGAAGCAGTGATAAATTTGGAGGTAGTCATCTGACTCACCTTCATCAGCACTGATTAAAAAGATCTAAATGGTTCCTGGCAGCCCCTGGATGCAGAAGGATAAAGATGCTCTCTCCCTAGTGATATGCCAGTCACCAGTGTGGAGGTAAATTCCATCTATAAATGTCAGGGTTAACATTTCAGTTAAAAGTTGTACAGTGGCACTCAGAAGAGCTGATACACTGTGAAGTTATAAGGAGAATGTAAATAACACTGCAGATATTACAAAGTTGTTATGTACATTGATTGTGGAGCCTTTTGGGAAGGTCACGTTCTTGTCTGTTGACTCTTTCTGAAAAGTTATGGCATAAATAGAGATGAGCTCAAAGAGAGGCAAGAAAAACTAACAGACTCGTGTGTAAGTGTAATTTTAAAAGCTGGTTAGTTTAAAGAGTAGAGAAACAGGAAAGAATGTTGAGGTATACAGAATTGCAAACTGTTTGACAAAAGTAAATTAACTACTCATTCTTCTTTATCCTTTCTTATAATTCAAGGACATGCTCTTCAGCTGAAAGGCTGAAGCCTTAAAAAGCTTAAAATAAAATGTTTCTTTATGATGCATAAAGTCTCAGATCTTCCTTCAGTGAAATGGGGCTGCATTTTTTCTCCATTCAAAGTTGAAAGTTTTGTACTTAGACACCAGTTGTTATGTAAATTAAAATTAGCTTAAGCAAGGTAATGAAGAATTGAAGAGTGTGACAACTTTTCTATAGAGATTTTAATGGAGCCTCCAGACTCCAGTGTCTAAAAGACATCCTGCACAAAAGTAGTTATGGTGACTTTAAAAGGACATAAAATCTCCTATAGCTTTTGTAGTTCCTGTTCCTGATTATATTGATGGTGAACTATTTAGACATTGAGAGAAACCAAGCACTTATCTTTCCTTACAAATCAGGTCTCAAAAAAACCCCAACAATGGTATTTAGAAGTTTGGCTTTCATGGATAGTTCATCAGAATTGAAGTGAAGGTGTAGATTTATTCCAGCCAATTCCAACAAGCAGCTGTAGCTACCTGTGGGATGAGGTGGCATTTTGTGGAGCTCAGACACTGCACACAGGGTGAGGTCAAAACTGAGGGATTCCATGATCTGGACTGGAGTTCTGGTCCTGAGCATTTTGCACAGTGACATGGAAGAGTGGGTGAGCACATGAAGCAGAGAGGGCAGTGCACTAGAATTCATGAGCCATCTACTTTGTAACTCTGAGCAGAGCTCTTGAAGAAGCGACCAGGAGAACATCATTCTTAGCCTTGCAGGCACTAGCCTTGCCTTTTGATCACAGAGGAAGGAATACCCTAGCTTGAATTTAAATACATTTAAAATAAAAAGCAATATATATATTTTTAAATTATATTATATGAGATGCCAAATCATGCACTACTAAAGTATATCTCTTCAAAGTACATCCACCAAATGGGAACCATATGAATGTGAAAAGAAAAACCTTAAAGGCAATGTTAGGTATTACATTTTGTGGTTAGGGACCATGTAGAAGCAGTAAAATAATAGCTTAGTGAGGACTGCAACCTCACTGTAAATATTACTAATTTTTTTATGGCACAGATTGTTTGTAAGTTTAGTTTATATACTGCATAGCACTTAAATGTCACTGGATCTAAAGCCCTTCTCCAGGAAGCTCATTAGTTGAGCTGTCTGCCTCTGTATATCTGCCATCAGCATCTGGTGAGAGGGCTGCTGCTGACCCTGCCAGACTTGGGTCATGAGGTCAGCAGGTCTCATTTATTATTCAAAATTGCTTTCTGACCTTTTATCAGCTAGGTCAAAGAATGCTACATTCTCCTTGGTTGAATTTTATAGTGAAATCAGTATCATGCACAGATAATATAATTACCAATTCACATGCATCTCATCCCTCTCACTCCAAAAATGTACTTGCTTTGAGGTTGATGAAGTTTGAAGAGTTGCTTGTACAAACGCATGTGTGTTTCAAGACCATGCCTCTACCTGGTCATCCTTGTGAAACAACACATATAGCTCCACATCTAATTCATGCTTCAAATTATGCATCTACTTTCCACTGTTGTGGTAGTGATAGAGGTAGAAGCAGAACACCATAGCTAACAGATGACCCCTCATTTTTACCACTCCCATTCTTATGAAGATTCTTTTCCCCTATTTATATATTCAGCACACATATTCAGTGTATTGTCAGTAATAACTGTAGCTGCCCCTTCAGCTGCACATGTATGTATCAGTTGAATTTAGGAGAACTTAGAAGAACTGTAAAACAAGAAGAGTCAATAAATACAAAGATAGGTTTTTTGGAGATCATAACAGATTCTGGAAAGAAAAACCAGTGAGTGTCCAAAATAATTTTAAAATATTTCCTGATTACATATGTGATCTGGGAAACCGTTGCCCAGCATGGTTTCAGTCCCAAATAGAATCTAGAAGGACCCTGGCAAAATTAACAAATACATGATGATTTGAAATTTTTATCCAATGGTGAAAAATAAATAGGAAGCATAAATGACATTAAAAAAATATTTTTTTGAATTTTAAAACACTAAACTTTGAAGGGAAAATTAGCCATCAGATCTTAACAAGTCATACTACAGTATGGGAAATTGGAAACTATAAATGGCAGATTGCTTCCTAAAGGGAGCTGTGCAGTTCAGCAGTATTCCTCTGGAATGATTTCATTCTTTTTAAAAGAAGGAGCCAAAGGTCACATTGGTCTTGCCCTTGAAGCAGACAATATGAGATGTCAGCTTGTGCTTTCTGACACCGCATATGATGAATAACCTTGACATAGTAGTAAACAAATAACCTATATTAATGTTTATAAGCACAGTGAAGTATTAATGCAATATATACTTCAGCCATATATTGTGAATAAACAGCTTTCATAAAAATTGTTCTCCTGTAGTAATACTGTCGTAAATTCATAGTTTGTTAAATATTGCTGTAAAGTACATACTCTTTAAATGTCAGAATGTATACATATTTCCTACATGACCAACCAGGTGTGAATAAACTAAGTGAAGTACTTTAAACAAACAGGCACTTAATTAAAATAATGCAAAAATTGTAAGCATCTGTATTCATTGAGATACTCAAATTGTTGTGAATAGTTTTATGTTTAGTGTTTCAAATAGCTGTATTCAATTGTCTTTGTAAGTGCAGCTCTGTCATAAATCATAATTCAGTAAGGTTATCAGCTTTTCTCTTTTGGTATTTCCAGTAGCAGAGAAAATACTGGTGCAGTGGTAAAATGTCAAGGTGCACATAACACCTGGTTGGAATGAGGTGTTTTCATCTAAGTATGACAAGCTAAGAATCCAGTTGTGGGGAGAGTTAGAACATCATGTACATTCCTTTTAACTAATTCAGTAGCATTAAGAACAATCTTGTACCGTTTCTAGCTGTCTTGATTGCATATTAAGGGGTTTTGTTTGTGGTTTTGTAACTGGAAAGTAAGCAAAGCTATTGTATGTTACTGAAATGCAGGTTAACATTATAGGATTGTATGGTGAGTTTGATATTGCAAAAGACCATAGCACATATCCCAGTTTACACAGCAAAAACATGCAATTTTCATGCCACCTTTGACATATTAGGAATATTACATAACCATGAAGGATACTTTGCAGGAGGTGTGTGTACAGAAGAGATTGAGGATTCATTTTATAGCATCAAAAGTGTTGCCAGAAGTGTGGAGAATGGCATGTTGTGAAAAAATATATCTATTTTAACAAATACCTCCTTGGAGAGTGTAGTGTCTTTACATGTATCCATCATTATTTCTATCATTAAGCAGGGTTAAGTGCTTGAACTAAATTAACCAAGAAGGACAATCCCTCTTTATATTGAATTTTAAGTGAAATTTCTTTAGAAATGAAAAGTAAAGAAAATGCATATACATCCAAAAAAGAATGCAAACCCAGAGAAACTGATACAAAGCTGCTCTTTAGTGCGTGGCTTTGTAAGAATAAAAAATAAAGACAACAAAGAAAGTGAGCCCTGACTATTCATTTGCACTCAATAGCTGTCTTCATGAACTAAAAGTAGATGATTGGTTGTTCTAAACCACATTTTCACTTTCCTTTAGTTCTGAATGACTGAGTGATTCCCTTGGAATGGAGCCTGAAGTGGCAGCTGTGAATGCAACTATAAAAGTGTCAGATAGATACAGATAATGTGGTTTTAGAATAATACAATATGGTAATAGTTCTGTCATCCCAATTTTGTATATCTGAATTTACCTCTTTGCATTAATAGAATTACTTTAATTTGTTCCTTAGCCTTTCAGTTTTTTCTAGGAACAAAGTGTCTCCAAGTGAATTAGCACACCTAGGTACCAAAGGCCTGACAGCCCACCTGCACTGTAGATTTTCTTTCATATCCTTCCACAAGAATATTTATAATTCTATAGCAATCTAAAAATGTAAAGGCAGAGGTAGGTTATTTCTCTCTAGAAAATGCAGCAGGCTCTGGGAGCAGTTTATAGCTGGAAGCCACCTGCATTTGTCATTTGGCTGTGATAAAGGATGTGCAAAGACTGTTCCGCTTGTGAGATTAATTAAAATCACCAAAATCAGGTACATTGCTGTGCTGCAACTGTGTAGTCTCATATTATTGGACTAAGAAGGCTGAGGCTTTAGTTTGGAGCTGAGAGTTCATTTTTATTAGTTTGGGAAAGATTAGGCAGATTCCAGAGTGCTGGTTATACTCAGGTGGAAGTGAACTTGTCTTCTGTTCTTTGGAACACAGTTATCAAAAGTCATCTTACTTCTGCAATATCTTTTAAAAATCTTTTTTACATATCCATTAGAATTTCTACACTGCTTGCTTCATCTCAGCCACCTTGGCCAAACTCAGGCTGAGGTAAATCAGGAACAGTTCTACTGCTCTTTATAAAAGTGCATCTATTTAACACAGAGATGGACTGTGGGCCCTGAGCAGGGAATGAGCATTCTGTGATTTATTTTACAAGCATGATTATGCTGCAGCCCTTGCACCATGCTTTTGAAACTGCAGTCAAGGTCCTGCTGCACATTTTGTACCTTTTCTGTGCAGGAGCCCTTTTGACATTTTCACTTCACTCCTCTTACAAGCTGGAGTGCAACCCTTAGTGCTCTTCTGAACTGGCAGTTTTGTTTCCTGAAGCACTAAATTAGTTTTTATCCTTCCATATGTGGAGGGATATACATACATATACACACATATATATATATATATGGCTGTCCCTAGATTCACCTCTGATTGTGCAGACAGACTGGTAGTTGAAAACATGTAAGAACAGAAACAAATCCAACATTAAAGAGAAAAATACCAGTGATGCCATTTGAAATACCCGCATGAGACAGATAGGACATTTCCATATGGAATTTCTTTTTGAGGACTGGATCATTTCCGAATAGTCTATGCTTGTCTTTTCTGTGTGAAATTTTTTCCTTCAGAATGAACAAGCAACTAAAGACCAGACATCAATTAAAAATAAAATTCTAACCAGTGACTTGGCTACCAAGGTAATGCAGCCAGTGAATGTTTTGTTTCCTAATCACCCTTCCTAATTTTGCAGCAAATCTTACGATACCTTGTGTGATTCTTGTTTGAAAGTTTCAATTCTTACAGCAACCTGATAGTGGATAGAATTAACTTTTATTAAAGGAAAAAAAAACCCCAGAGAAAACTACATCTTTCCTGAAGAATAAAGGCTCAACAATACAAAAGGCTAACATTTATAACAAGTGGGAAAAAAAACTGAATAAAACTTGTGGGTTTTTTTAATCTCATACCTCTGTAGACTTGAGTCCTGTGCTGGAAGTGGGCAGTACCAAAACTGAAAACTTTTGAAGTTTGGCTGCATTAAGCAGCAGGCTCCTGTTATATTTGGCCAACCTTACTTAAGCAAAGTACAATGAATTTGAGATTTTAACAAATCTTGCTACTTCTCCATCTAGATTGTTTCTGCCTCACTTTCTCACGTAGCACTTGAATGCCCCAAAGCCAGCATGGAAGAGCTTGCACTTGTGTTACTCCCTGGCTCTTCATTCCCCTGTGGTGCTTAACTCCAGTAAGAACCTGGACTTGTACCATGTTTCACCTAGCAGCAGCAGATCATCTGCATTTTTTGGAAGCATGCTTCCTGGTTCCTTGCACATGCGGTTTCTGACAGCCTCTGTACCACAAAGATACTTGTCAGTCACCTCTTCAGATGCCCATCTTCTTGGAAGTCACTGCAGTGTCTTTCTTTCCCTGTTTATTGCCCATCTCAGAGTGGAGGGTTGAGGGTCTTTTTCCCAGTTACAGATACATCTTGCTGATGGCTTGAGGAAAGAAGTTGAGTGTAGGTCAGTGAAGTGAAGGTGCAATCTTAGACAGGGGCATCTTTTACCCACTCAGTGCTTCACAGCTCCTTGCTTATCTGCTCATTTGAGGGAGTGCCACATCGATTTTCTGGAGATAAGTTCTTTGTTGCTTTAAGAAGAATCCTGTTTCCCAAACCTGTGTGTGTTTTGTGGTAAATATAATTGATTCATTCATGACAATATTGTTATGTATCATCCATAAGTTCAACAGTGCACCTTTCTGATCCTTATATATATGAACTAGTATTGTTTTTAAGTTCACAGAAAAGCAAAGTCCAGATTTTGTTCTCAATTGCATCAGGAAAGTAGTTGCCTTAAAATTAATCTAGATCTATGTTTCTGTAACACAGCCTGGAATCATTATCCATAGATTTCCAGCTACACAAAAAAGGAACAGCCACCCCTAGCAGGGAGTGTTTGGGAAAAAAAATATGCACAATTTAAAGAATTTGTCAGATGCTAGTTTGCTGCCTTAAACACCAATTCATTGCAAATCTTAACCATGTAACTGAAAACCATTAATTAAATCCTGTGCAGCCAAGAAGCATGCATCATGTAACACAGCTACTGCAAACAGTTCACTCCTCCTTGCTCTTACCCACATGAGGAGCCTGAATTTGAAGTAGTCCCTGTTGAGATTTTGATTTTACATCCTTAGAGAATGTCCTTGTGCATATTTATAGGACAAAGCAGAAGGATTACACACATGGACTCTTGCTTTTATGCTTTTACCTGTAATTATTTAAAAATATATCTGTTGGCACAATATGATCAAGTACGTGCACTTCAAAAATCTTTTGACTGTACAGAAAATAAGTGGCCTGATGTTCTAAGCCTTTATGTTATAATACTATGATTGGGGTATGTGTGTGAGAGAGCCACTTTTAAGTCAAGCATGCAATTTCATCTGAAATATAGGCTTTCCATATCTTCTATTAATTTTTGCAATGAGGGTTTTAGTAAGCAGCCCACTCTGTAAGGAAGTGTTATTTCTATAGTGCTGTCATATCAGGGGAGAGAATGGGTAGGTTACTGCATCAGCACTGCTAATGTTCCAAAAGGCAAATTGTTTAAAGGACAGGGACAGAGGAAGAAGGAAGTGGACTTCAGAAATTTAGAACTGCGCAATAGTTTCACTGCAAATCATCTACTAGCCATACACTACGATCCAATTAATCCATTATTCTTAGAAGAAGAATCCCTGTATATCCAGGTACAATCCTTGCCAAATATCTGGACACAATTGTAGGCTTTTAGGCTTTTTAGGATTACAAGTAACATAATAAAGGATAATGATAAAAAATTAAGCACAGCAGTACAGAATGCTTGGGTTAACTGGGCCTGCCATGTGCACTATAAGGCAGCAGTCTGTTAGGTTTAAAGTGAGATTAAGGAGTTGTGTAACCTGCAATTATGCTGGTTTTCATTTAAAAAAAAATAAGATGATTTGGCTCAGTAGGACCCTTCCTTATATTTACCTCTGTTTAATTGGATTGGGAACTGCTTAAACATCTTTGAGTTGGAGCTTATAAGAAGATGATCCCAGCTGTTTTTCGAAGCTTAAGACAGCAGGCAGACAACATGATCATGTCAAGACTCATACTAAAGCCTTAATCCTACTTTTTCATCAACTAGTGCTACAGCTGAGTCTTTAACCTCCTAAGTACTAAATGTGCTTTGGATCTCTCACAATACATTTGCTGTCAAATGTTTTTGTCTAATAATATTCATTTTTGCTGCCTTTCAGAGAAAGACTTTAAAGAATAGTCTCTGTCTATCTGAATTTGGGGAGCTATAGTGTAAGCCTGTATTTTCAGTCCTTTTAAAAATACAATTTATAAGCTTGCACCTATTGAAGTCTGATGCTCTCTATAGAGGTGAGGAATTGCATTGACCTGTTCCTCACCCTGTTATAACGTAAACCCCAGTATGTTGGTAACTTTTTTTATTGTATGTGTATTACTAGATTGAATATACTTTTACTTTTGATAGGAAAGAAATGGCAACAGCTTTAGATGTATTTGAGTCTTTTTCCTCAGAACTGTTAGCATGACCAGAAGAAATGTTCTGGTTTCCTATCCTCAAAACTTGCTAGCCAAAGAATTATATAGTTTGATAATCCTGGAGTTGCAGAAAGATTAAATGTTTAATGAGTTTTTCCTGCATCTGTTAATAGTATCCAAGCAATGCAATAATCTCCTCAGCCTTCTCTCCCCTTTTCTTCTCTTTTCCCCCCTCTTTTATTTTATCTTCTTTTCTCTTTCCTTTTCTCTTTTCCTTTTAATTTTCTTTTCTTTTTTTCTTTTTCTTTTTTTCTTTTCTTCTCCTCTGTCGGGTAGTGCTCCTATTTGTCCTAGTGACACAGGGCTGCCAGCAGGAAAGCAAGCTTAGTTAATGCTCAGCTGCTCAAACCAGTCAAGCAAGCTAGCAAGTCCCAGCTGTGCTACTTGATGTTTTTTGATTGCACCTAGTCCTCAATCTGTGAACTGTTTTCTGGACTTAGATTCATCAAGCTCTGCCGCTTTAAAAACTCATGCAGGCAGGCATCCTAGGATATGCCATTATAAGCTGCTGCCAGGGGATCTTCTAGGAGATAAATGGAATCTGTGTGAAGTAAATTAGTGTGAACCAGTCAATCTGTGTGTCAGCCGTGAGCCACGTCCATGGGTAACTAGCTTGCTGACTGAAAAGTCCACTGTCTTTTGCCAATCAGAGGTCTCAGCCACCAGGAAACAGTCCTATACAACATTAGTTTCTTGGAATAATGCCTGTTTGACCAGCTAGTGAAACTCTTCACTATACAGTGCTGTACTGCCTGAGTTTACTTATTGCTTACAATTGAACTGAAAATCTTTTAAAGTCAGATAACATTTTAACAGTAGGGAGCATCACAGAAATACCTTGGAAATAAGTGCTTCCACTTTCATACAGCAGCCATTCAGCCAAGTCATGCTGTGCTGCAGTTGGCTTTACCTCCCCATCAGTAATACATCTTCAGGGCCATAATGCAAAGTAATAACAATAATCTGGTCAGAAGAGTTTAATAAAGAGGCTCTGTGTGTATTTCTTTTTTTCTTTTTTTTTTTTTTTTTTTTTCTATGGATTAAGCTATTTGGACAGCTTTGATCAAGAGCAAGATAGAGTATGCAAGCTACAGTGTTCACATTATGCACAGGGATATGTCAGTGTCATAACTGTGCTGCACACTTGTGCTTCATTTTGGTTTTAAAAGCAAAATGAGGCCATCTGCAGCTAGAATTCCTCTGTAGAAATGGACTGAATCAGAATCCTCTGAAAATTCCCTGATTATTTTAGACTTGAATATCAAAACAACCCACTGCCATGAAAATAATAATGTCAGTACTGTTAATAATGTGATTTTAAGAGCATGAAGTATTTCTTTATGTGCTTATTTTTAGAGAAGCTACTGGTACACTGATAGGCAGTCATATCTGCAGTATGTACTCTCCCACTCCATTGACCTAATGTGCCGAAACCAGGGGGAATGTTGTATTATGTTTTTAGAAAACTGGACAAGGTGCTATATACTTTAATGAAAAAAAAGAAAAAAAAAGAAAAAAAAAAAAAGAAACTAGTGTAGTAACTACCAGAACTGAAATTTGACCACCTTTACTCATTCCTATAAACATTGTTTTTCTCTTGCCTCCCAGTTACTGGTTGAAAAAAATAGTGAGAGCAGGATAAAAGTTGATCAAAGGTGATTAAATAATTCAGTCTTACACCATATTTGGTTAAAATATGCATTACCACACATCCAGGGAAATTGGAAAAAAAAACAAATTTGTGCTCTCTAGCCAGAGATGATATTGAGAAGAAAAACCAGTGTATAATGATAAAAGAATTAAATGAAGTTTGGGGTTGTATTTTCCTTTTTAAATCCTCGTAAGTTTTACAGAAGCATATGCTTCAGAGCTGTGCAGTAAACACTGTGTGGGATTTTATGGGAAAGTATTTTATTTCTTGCAGGAGAACCTACTGAGAAAAATTTAACTAGTTAGATGTTTTATTATATATACTACACAGAATACATGGACAGATTCTGGTATAAATCACAACTAAGATCAAGACAACTGCTTTAAAATTGAGTGAATGTTTCATTGCACTAATGAAACAAAAATGGGATGTCCTTTGAGAATGTAATTTGTTACATGCCATTATATTTTAGTTGAGAGAAGTAGGGAAGTCCCTCAGGGTGAATAAAACTTCAGGGTACGTTGGGAAAAGAATCAGTGAAAATTTCAGTTTTCCTGAATGGAATAATGCTGCCTTCATAGATATGGGGAAGGAGGAAAATGGAATTTTGTGAGGTGGTTTTTTTTAAATTTAAAATATGTAAAAATTTAAAAGAAATTTTACACTTACAGAGGCAAAAATATTTAGTTGCAAATGAGTTGGCAAGTGGAATGAGCTTCATTTGCATCAGAGTTAACAAAGTGCAAGAGCAAACTTGGGCTTCCCCAGTTGGATGGGTTAGTATTTCTGCAGACTGAGCTCTGCAATGTAATATTAAGTCCTACTTCTATGTTTAGTGTAATGGATTTGAGTTACTGCAGCTTCCAGTTTGACTTGTTCCATACTGGCTTGTTTTAAGGACAGTTTCAACTTCCATGTGCTGCAGCATTCACTTTAAAATAACAATAATGTGTTTCTCCAGGTCAGGTGCTTAATTTCTCTTCTTAAAATTAAAAAGTAATGAAAACTGTGTCAGCGTGATATTTAATCATCAGAAGATAACAACCAGCCATTCTCAGTTAAATGACAACTGCATATATCAGTGCAGGTTTTTTTAAATGACACTAAAAATTATGAAATGACCAGCGACTGATGTCTGATGTCAGTGAGATGGATTAGTGGTTTCTATGGCCTGAGAAATGGTCTGGAAAAAAAAATAGGGTTCCATTCAATAAAGATGAGAGCATGGATCTAGGCTGAGGCGGGATTAATCTTCTGCAAAGAGGCAGGGTAGGGAAGAAGGAGCAAGGTAACAGTTTCTCATAAAATGTGGATCACAAGCTGAGTGTGAGGCAACAGTGTTTTGCTGTGACAAAATAAAACCTGGGCTCTGGAACCGGGAGCATCACCTGGAACACCCAGGCCTGGGGCTGTGCCAGCACTGGTGCCAGCAGGGGCACCACAGCCTGACCCTGCTCCTGCTCCCTGCTGGAGCTCCAGGGGCTCCTCTCTGTCTCTGGGGGATTGTGGGGAGCACTGCTGACATTTCACTTGGCATCTCGCAAATGTTTTCTGCATTTCTTCTACAATTAGTGAAGTCATCGTATCCTTTTATGTTGGTGTCAAAATAAATGGGAAAAGCTAAGCAGAACAGTGATCCTCGACCTCGAAAAAGGTTGAAAGAGGATTTAAAAAAGGACTGTTTAGTCACCAGCATCATGGAGGTGAGGGCTGGTACACCTGCCTTTTCTCATACAAGAGCAAGTTTCACATGAAGCTGGCAGGGACATGTGCAACCAACCCAAAGGGCAGGCCTACCCAGGGAGTGAGACTATAGAGTTTGTCCTGTTATGGCAAGGTAGGGTGTAGATTGTTAAGGATGCAAAAGTTCTGCTTGTTTAAGGGAAAACTGGAGAAATTTGTGAAACAGAAATCTACTCTGAGTTATTAAATAAAAAACCAAACCAAAACAAACAAAACGAAACAAAATTCCCCTGAACTTCAAATTGGAGTTTAGGAGCAATTTCTGGTGCAGTATTACTGTCTGGTGGTTGGGCTCTTACACGGATGATATCTGCTCTCTGCAGGCACAGCTGTTCTTATGCCTTTTCTTTGTATCTAAGAAATGTGCTTCTTCAAGCAGTACTCAAAGCATTTCTTGCCCAGCTCTCCATCAAGGTTCTTAGGTGTAATTCAGTAAGTGCCTCTAGATCCCATGCATCCTAGCAGTGGCACTGCAGCATGATTGTTTTATCCAATTAAGAAAATAAAAAATATCAGTGTTTTGTTTTCCTTTACAGCTTTTTCATGCAGCTCTTTTTGGATCCAAATTGCTTTGGGTTCTGTATTTGACTTTAAATACATTTCTCTTGCCTAACATTTTTGATTGAAAAATCATTTTTTTGTTGCCTTATCCACTTGTTTTGAATGACAAGTCCTGGTTTCCTCTGCAGAAAGACTGTCTTTAAGTTACTAATGTGCATTATCAATAACAAAGGCACTTTATCAGAAAACACTAACTGGTTTATTCACTGGTGTTTTGCAAACTTCTTTCTCCAACGTGTCTGCCCTCTGAAAACAGGTGTGCTGAGCAGAGTGTGACATTTCTGGACTGGAGCAAGGCTGTTCAGAGTTTAAACAGAACGTGTAGAAGTAAATGATAGTGATGAGTTGTTGGTGGAATTAATGCTTAGTTTATATTCACAAAGAACAGTTTATAATTTAGCAGTTTGTTCATTAAAAAATCGTTCTTTCCTCAAAGATTGGTCAACAATCAGTCTGTGATCTCTTTTTGGAAAGAATTGTCTTTGTTTTGTGGAATTTGAAGTATTTTGAAAGTAGTTGCATAAATGTTTCATTGAATACTATGGTTTTATGGTATTCTTTTACTAATCCGAATTCCATGCCTAATTTTTCATTTCTCGTTTCAATAATGTAAGAGAATGGGCATCAAGTTCAGTAAACAATTCTAAAGAGCTTATTAAGATGTATCAGAAAAAATTACCACAATTCTCAAGATTGATCCTGTACAATGAAGATTTATGTCATTTTTATATGCTAAGTTCAAGGTATTTGCCTCAATGAAATCTGTCCTTTTACCTTACTTCCATACTAACAAAGGTAATCTCTGCTGTCCATGTAATTGCATAGCACTGAATAGAAAGAAAACATTATTAGAGTTGTTTTATCAGAAATTATTGTTTCTTAACTTTTTCTCTGTGTTGTAGATTTGGGGCTCATTTATACTCCAGTCATTTACATCACTTTGGCTACACAGATTGGCTTTCAAATGGAAGCAAAAGTAATTTTAAGGTCCATTTAAACCCAAAGTAGGATAGAGTATCCTCAGAATGAATAAAGATCACCCTGTTTATGTTTAAATAACTTAAATTCCATTCAGTATCTTAGGTATAAGCAGTTCAGAACAGTATTTCTGCTGTTGACATTTGAACACAGAATCCTATTCTCCTAAGGGAAAAATACACGAGTAGGTGTCAGTGTTATGATTTTTTTTTTGTTTGTTTGTTATTGTTTTCATGATTATATAATGCCATTTTTTACTTTCACTCTTTATTTGGGCCAGACTGTTCCTTCCTTATTTTTAACTTTTCAGTTCCCTTTGTTCTTTCATGATATTTTTAAGGAACCTTCCCCTTCAAATTGAGCATATAACGTGATGTTTTAAAAAAGGAAGACCTAGGTCTCTGCCTAGGTCCCTTTCTTGCTCACTGCATACACTCATTATGTAACTTCATCAACCAGGGTACAGGGAAGTTTATTTGCCTCAATTTTGTCCCACGAGGTCTGTGTACTTCTGAGAATGCGACGAGGCTAAGATACACATCTCTCTCTTGCAACAGTGACCCCATCCTAGCCTGTCCCAGCCTGTCTCCTGGTTTTCTGAAAACTTTCCCTCCTCTTTTTCTTGCTGAACTTCATTCTCCACTAGCTCCTTTTACACAAGTCTGCTTCTCTGTCCCAGTGAAAACTCTTTTAATCCACGCTTCCCACTCCATTTAAACTGCTCCTAATGTCTCCTTGCCACCAACAAGTGATTCATCATTGGGTTTTGTAATTTTTCAGCCATATCAGCTCTGCCATTTTTGTCTTTCTTGGTTTTCAGGGACTCCATCCTCTCCCAAATGTGTCCAAGTCTCTACTCAAGTATATAGACTGAAGATCATCCTGGTTTTCCAAAGGATCTTGCTGTCTGTCTTAGTTTCTTTCTTGTTCACTTCACACGTTCTTTCTGATGTATCTCATCTGTGCACGGTCCTTCTTCTACTGGTCTTTGATTCATCATGTTCTGAGTCACTTCTCAGCCAAATCTGGTACCTGTGCTACACACACTGCTCAGCTCTACCTTGCTGTAAAACCAAGCAGGTTATTTTAAATTACTTTAATTATGCTCACACAGTCTGGGACAGAGGCAGAGCACTTAAACATGCTTGTCCTCGTCCCATTCAAGAGCAACTACAGCACAGACTTCCAGCAAGGGAAGTACCTGCCCTCTCCTACTGAGACTGGTGCTCAGTGTTGTGGAAGCATCTCCCCTCTTTGGTTGGCTGTGGAAGTTCTTTAATGGGTAAAAGCATTCATTTTAAATTCTGAATTTTTGGTCACTACTAGGTCTTTTAGAGAGGGCTGATCTTGTGATTTTTCTCTTTCTCTGCAGAGACATAGCTGTACTTTTTGCTTTCTCCCTTTTATCACAGTGTGCTCTGCTGGAAATTTTCCTATTGCTCTACTTCAAAGTAGTTTTGTCTTGTAAATTCACAGAGCTATGACTCTATCACTAGACAGCGGAGCTAAATGTTTAATGGGAAGAACTGTTTCAGGAAGAATATTCTAACAAATTTGAAACAATTCTAATTTTTTAAAATTATGCATCCTTGCATTTTCCAATTTTTGTTTTTTGAAGTGGGAGTCCTGGCCTTCAATTAGTGTATTTGAAAACTGTTCAGATGTTGTAAAAAGTGCAAGAAAAGCATTGATATATTTGAAGAGATTTCTTCCTGCACATATCATAGCATTTATATGGCTGAACAGGAGCATTTGCCATCATTGTAAGCTGTTCAGTGTCAGCTCACTTCATGCAAATCATGATATCAGAACTTCCATGGCGGAGATAAGGACTAAAGCTCCTCTTCATGTGGATAAGTTGCTGTTGATACAAGTCTGTTGGCTTTTTTTGAGTTCAGAAATCTAATCAGTGTTCCTGCTCTACCTGGGTAGGGTTTTGTACACAGGTTAGTTGCCATCCAAGGCAGATTTTTAAAGCAAAATTTACTGACATTTTTCTTTTTGCTTGCTTTTTTTTTTTTTTAAGTTGAAATGCACTATGTTGCTATAACAGCTTTCAGTATTTGTTATGTTTTAATATTACATTTTCAAGGATCTATTTCCACAATTGTATTGCATCCTTGATTGCTTCAACAAGCTCTGTGTGGAGGCGGGAGTGGAGAACAATGGAACCTTTCGGTGACCTGGAATCAATAGTTGCAAACCAATGGCAAGTGCAGAGCACTGAGGTGGAATATCTCTTTTGAGCATTTCCTGTCTGAGTAATGGCCTGAGGCTGTGTTGATTCACTCAAAGTTTTGGAAAATTTAAGTGGGTGTTTAATTCATCCTTCAGCAAATATTCATTTGGTGGGGAAAAAAAAACCAACAAAACAATCAAAAGTTATAAAGGAACAAATTTCTTGTTTTGAAAACAGGACACAACTACACTGAGATTTTGCAGAGCCATTGGCATCCCTGTCCACATGGAAGTTTGGAACTTTGCTTGGTTTCCTAGGTATTTATTAGGGCAAAAATATCTGTGGAGTAGAAGAGTAGGAAATGGACATTGACAAGGGAATTACCTGCCTTCTGTCCAGGAAAAACTTACGTGGCATTTGTTCTAAAGTGAAGTGAATTTAAAAAGTCATATACAGACAAATAATTGTTTCCATGAAAATATTTTCCTGCTCTGAAGGGAAAATGTTTTTAGCAATTAACAATAAAAGGAAATAAAATTTGGTAATCCCTAAACTGTAACTCAAGCTGGTTTTTACTGCACTTTGGAATTATCAGTGATTTTATTACACATTCTAGCTTGTTATATACAACATATTTTCATCTTAAAACAAACACCAATTCTCTCCCTGGTGAATGACTCCAGTAATTACAAAACCACCTCATTGATCTTTTATATTGTTTACTGGCTGCTTTGGTGAAACAGACAAGCACTTTTCATGGCTTCTAAATTATTGTTTTAGGATTCTATCAGAAAAAAAAAAAATTGCTTCAAAGGAATCACATTTAAGCCAAAGCCTCAAACTTCTCCCTGAATTAATTCTTGTCTATAGATTTTTCAACTCTTCTATGGTTGCATATAAGTACTTTGAGTTTCTGTTTTATTTCATTCTATTATTTGTGTTTACGAAGTATGTCTTCAGCACTGAGAGCTCTGCAGAAAACCAGGAATTGTTTGTTTCTGAATACATTCCATTTCTCCCTCCCCTTGTTTTTGTTCTTTATTACTCCAGTGAGTGCACTGAAGCATGACAAGAGCTCAAACTCGGCAAACTTCCAAGATGTGGAGGATATGCCTGACAGATGTGTCTTGGAAGAGTCTGAGAGTCCAGGTGAGAGGCATTTAAAGACAGTCACCAAGTATCAAGTGACAAATCTGACACAGCTTTTGGGTCTGTAAAAAAAGCACACTGTAATGCTTGCTTCCTTTTTAGCAGCTGCAATGTCAAATTAATGGTCACCTCCAGGGGTCACAGTGTGGAGCTGTTATCCTTTCCTCTTTCATCAAGAATTCAGGTCTTAGAAAGGATAAAGGCTTTATAACCAAAAAGAAAGCTGACACTACTAGTTCATTATAATTACTTTTGGACTATGTTGCTTACTTAATATATGTACAGTGTCTGACCCTTTGAAGGTAGCATGAGATTATGAAAAATTAAAAGGACTGTATATACTGCAATAGAATGTAGCAGTGGACATTCAAACACTGTATCTCTGGAGGAAAGCAAATTGGTCACGTTAAATAGCTTGATTCTTTTCTTTAAATCAGTTCACAATCATTATTTCATTTTAATGGCTCTTAGCATTGATTCAGCTAAATACAGGAACATCCATAAAGTGCATTTTTTTTGGTGACTAAAAGATTTATCTTCATGTACTTTCATTATCTTTCTTGTTAGGGAACATCTATGAAATTTATTAAATGAATCTCAAAGGGAGACAATTAAATAGAAAGTGTATTGAGTCACAGCTGATTAAAAATACTCTGTGCGACTAAATACTAAGATGTTTTAAGCAAACTGTGAGCTTGACCTACATACACTGTATCTGTAACCTGCACAGAGTCCTCATTAGAGAAGGAGTTAAACATCTTTCTTCACTTGATATTTTCCTTCCCTGCTTTATCTGGTTTCTGTGTACCCTCTTGCATCTTTGTGTGCTGATCCGTGTATCATATTTTTGATTCATCATCTCTGCGGCCTGTCAGCTTAGTTAAGAGATTTCCAAATCTTGCAGCCTGTGCTGACAGGGGGCAGCTGCCAACAGTCCCCTGATCCTTCCCCAAGGAACACTGCTGAGATTTAATTTTCAGTCAAAGGGTGCAGTCTGAAATCCATGTCAGGTCCCCAAAGTCATCTCAGAACCCAGATAGGACCCATGTCTAGGGGATTATATTTCAGCACGCTCCACTCCTCCAAGATTCCTTGGGAGTTCAACTGCTGTCATATACCTGATTTGAACTACATTCCCTTTTCATCTTTTCCACAGGAATGGACACCAGTATATGTTAGAATAATTGAAACCAATGAATTGTAAGCCTGTATTCCTTTTAGAGCCACGTAGGCTTGGACTCAATGCTGTATGGCACAAACCAGCATGAGATTTAGAAAGAAATAGATAATCTACTGAGAAAGGAGCCAAGTTTAATTCCTTACAGCACCTACAATCTGTGGTGCATGGCACCTCCTTCAGAAACCATCCATAGTCCCTTCAACAATTATAATGGGCAAAAATGCAGGTTGTCCAAGTTCTGGTCTGTTCTAAAGTGAGAAAGAATTAGAACAAGGTGGCACTGAAGTGTTCAGGTGAGAATTGATGTATCTTACAGATAACATTAATTTAAACCTTAAATTGAGTCAGTGTGGCAAAGTGTACATGTTTGGATGGGAACTTGAATATTGAGTTCTGCAGTCTGCATATCTATATGAAGTAATGGAAGGAATAAAAGCCTGTCAGGAGGTGCATATTGACTGGCAAAAATACATGTTGATAAAGCATCTAAACTTAAAAACTGAGTTCCATTCGGTCCATCTGACATCATTAAACTAGTAATAAACAATGAATTACTCTGCTTTTCGTTTCTGTCCATTCCTGCATTTTAAGACATCTTGTCTTATAGGTCTGAAAACCTCAGGAGATTTCACTACTGGTCTCACTGCTTTCCACTGAGAATTTGTGGCTTGGTTGTCATGGAGACATCGTATTTCTCCAAGAATTGCTCATATTGATCCGTGGACAGGCGTAAATGGCCAGGCGAATGTGAGGAGTAAAGGGGGTTGGGCAGTACTATAAAATGACCAGAGGTTATGGGTCGGAAATAAGCTCATAGCAAACACTTAGGTAAAGAGAAAGAAACAGTTTCAATTTGTTTCAGGATTTTGTTTTTGCACTTTATGCCATTGTCTTCTTTCACTATAGACTGAAAGAAACTTGTTAGTCACTTGTCATGTCAGATCTTTGGTGCTTGTCCTGACACAGCTGTCAGCCTTCCAGCTCTGTGCAGTTCAGGGACACATAACAAAGAGCTGGGAACATGAATTATTTATTGCTCCTTGTGTGGATGAAATTCTGTGATAAGAAATTAAGACACTTCTGACAGAAGTGCTTGTTTGAAAGGAAAGATTTGGGAAGACAATACATTTACTTAAAACTTAACACTTACTTTTAATAGCAAACATTGAAACAATAATACGACATTCGGTTGGCTATGATTTTCCCTAGTATTTCTCAGGTGCCTTAACTTTGAGTTGTATCTTGGAATTTGAGAGTGCCTGGGAGCTCAGCATTAGGTTTGGAGAAACCTGTGACTTTAGAGTCTCTCTCACTCAAAGTCTGGGCAAATTTACAAACTTATTTGTAAGTTTTAAATTAAAAGTCCATTTTTGTGTTTTGCTGAGTCCCTTGAGCTTCACTTCCAATATGTTGTCATGTGCAAAAGTGATGTTAACTGATGTTAAGAAATATATTGATTTTATTATCTTCTCCATTGAGGAAAAGGTGAAAATATGACAATATACCTGCATGGAATTCCAACTGTTCCTAAAAAGGGCTCTTTATTACAACTTCTGCCAGAATCAGCAAGGCTATAGAGTAGCTATTTACAGACCTATCTGTGCCTTGAGTTTTCTAATGTTGGAAGGTGCTGTCCCTAACATTAGCAGTAGACTGAGAGTTATTTTCAAAGTTATCTTAATGTTCTAAAACCACACAAAGCTTACTCTGCTTATTTTACTTGCACATTTTTTATGTGTCTGCACATGTTCTCAGTGCTCTAGAGGTGGGCCTCCAGCAATTCCAGGAACAGGCATATACTCAGATGAATAGCAGGAATCCATTTGACTGCCCAAGACACCAGTCTGAGATTTACCTGTGATTTCTTGTGTTCAGTGTGTGATCTGAACTACTCTCAGATGGGTAATGAAACCCCTAAACCTGCACTTTTCTCTTGGATAATTCACAGCAAACACTTTTCACATGTGACGGACGCAGGCAAATATCAGACTGCAGTTTCTTGTCTAAGTGAAATGGATTTTAGTTGCTCCCTTCATGTGCCTACAAGCTGCCATTATCTGTGATAGTGGCTCATTTCTATTTTAGCCCACACACAGAGGAGATGCTGGGCTTCTCTCCCAGATGCCTAATAGTAGGTTTATCACTGCCATTTTCCCGACATGCTGAGGACCACTTCTGTTTGACATGCAAAGCCTTGGCTTTTCAAACTTGTTTCTGCTCTGGCCTTGAATATAACAATCAGTTAAGAATTACACCAGCTTGTGGTAGAACTTGACTTTTAGTCATATCAACCTCCTGTAAAGAATTCACTTTCCCTTAGAGTGCTTCTTTATATAAATATTTTCTACATGTAGAGAAACTGAGAAAAAGGCTAAAACTGAGTGAACCTGGGTGTATAAGTTAGACTTCTAGGTTTGAGCTATTCACCCAAGTTTTCTTGCACAAACAATGGTGGAAAATTCACACCTCCAGAGGGCATATCAACTTGTCTAAAGGCAGTTGCTTCAAATCAGTTTTAAGGGGATTGAAAATGCTCTGAATTTTGTCAAAATACAAGAAGAATGTAACAGGACTTGAGACAACGTGAGATGTTTTGGTTTCATGTGTGCTGCAATCCCACTAAGGAAGGTTCTGCAAGTATAGATCTGAGAAAAATTAATAGATTTGGACTGAAGCCACAGGAAAAAATGTAGGCACAAATGCCCCTTGCCTCTTATTTCTCCAAACACAGATATTGCAGTAGATGAGGCAACAGACTATTATTTCACTTGTTAATAGAGGGAAATTGAGGGTCCCTAATGGAAGACTGTGTTGGAAACTGTAGATGGAATTTGTTACAGAGTGTTTTCCATCTTTTGGATGAAAACCATGTAAACTTTAAGATCCCTATATGCTTATGGCCTTCAGTAGCCAATCAGTCCCTGCCTGAGTCAACTGGTCCATTCTGCAGCTCATGATCTCTCCCATCCCTCCATTCCAAAAACATTGCTCATACTACATTTTACCCTCTTCATTTTTGACTTTTCAGGACAGAATGTACTTCTGAGTGCACAACATATAGTAGAAAAATCTGAGCAGTTTTCACAGTCGTGCTTTGTTGCTTGTCCTAAACAGACCTTGGCACAGAGATGGGAAAGCTCTTTGACTGTCCCTGAGATAGAGCCTGTGAGCAACAGAACTGCAGCAAATAGAAATGAGAATGAGCACGTGCATCAAGAACAACAGATTCTTGTTAGCCACAATGTGCTTAAATACTCAGCACTAAAATTGTGGCTATCTTGTTATCAGGCAAATTATAATTAGCCTATTGAATATTCACCTGCCAGCTCCAAGTTCCATCCACTGGAGAGTACATCAGTTAAGTCAGCACCATCTCCCCTGCATGGCTGTTGATCAGTGCAGAGGCAGAATGGAAAGGAAATATTCAGTAAACTTCCAAATGAGGCACCCTGGAAAAGCATGATTTCCATTTTCTGTATCCTTATGAAAAGTAGGTAGAAATTAATGGGGACCGATTGAGGACTGGAGTCCTGGAGGCTGTTGACAGTAGGGCATGAAGCAAGAAGAGGATGCAGTGTAGGGGCAGCCCAGTGACCACAGGCACTGGTAGCCCATACTGCTCAGCCCCTCTGGATAAAGTGTTAGTGCCTAGGAATTTTTTCTGGAATTTCCAGTGTAGGCACAGATGAATCCATCAGAATTTCACTGCAGCAAATGTGTTGTCATGTCCTGTCAGCATTATGGGTTACTAGTGTCCTGACTCTGAGGTTTTGGGCTTTTTAAAATAGTAAATAAAACTGTAAAACCAGAAGACTGCATAGTGGACATTATGAAAATGTATATCTCTCTGTGTCTAGGACATGGATAGACAGAAAGATGATAGATAGTATGATAAATATGCAAAATGGACTGGGAAGGAAATAGTGTGTTCTTTCTTGATGTTTGTGTACTCATGGAAGGTGTTGGATCTGTCTGAGCAGTGTTTCTATTACAAGTAATACTTAAACTTCAGGTGGTGAATATTACCATATATCAAATAAGAAGAAATAACGAAGATAAAATCTGGTGATGGAGAGTGCTTTTCTGTGGAATCCTGATAAGGCATGGCAGAATTAAAATCGAATGCCTAATTAATACGCTTTCTATTACTTCTGTTTACAGCTATTGCAGTTCTGATGAAAGGACATGCATATAATATGAAAATTATATTTGTGGAGAAAACATAAATAATTTATTACTTTAAAATAAGAGTTATCTTTCTGCTGATCTACTAAAATGTCTTCCTTTAAAACAAAATAGGAAGGAGAAGACTGTTCAGGAGAAAAGTTCTGAGGATTGTCATACATTCTCTTGTCAAGTTTTGGGTTCCATATTGCCTCTTGTAGAATAGCAATTATAATGTAAACAGTCTCCTGGAGGTAGGTTTGTGGTATTTTTTAACAGTACCATGTTGATGCTGAAAGTTTTCATTCCATTACAAAATTGATAGTTTCTTACTCTATTAAATGATTGTGAATAACATTAAAAAAACCCAAACAAACCAAAACAAAAACAACAAACAAAATCTTGCCTGTTTCCTCAAACTGTAAAATCATTAACCCAAATGAATGTATTTCTTTTCTAGATGACATGAAACCACATCCCTGGATATCCAAGGTGTGCTCCTGCAAGGTGTGTTAGAAAACTCTGCTTAGCTGGAAGAACCAGAAGATGCACAAGAACAGCCAAGAATGGCACATATGTGGTGTGGACATGGAATTACTTGTATTTATTATTATATACCTGTAATAGCTTATTTTCACAAGAAATACCCTCCATAACATCAGCTGCTTTTAGCTGATTTATTGACTTCAATTCACTTCCATCACTAATAGCTTTACATTTATTCAATTAAATTTAGATAGTTCTAACACAGAAAATATAAAGCCTTTATTTTTAGATGTTTTTCACTAGTATATGTAGTGATTACAAATCTTAGAGCTTTGATAGACCATAAAATGTTTGCATCAATTTTAGTATCCTTTACATACATCAAATTTAAATTTTTCTCCCTTGCTTCTGACTTTTATTACCTCCAGCATTTTAACACTGGGCAAAACTAAATGCATGTGAAATAATTAGAAAATTTATTTGCATTTAAAATAAAAAGCACTTTTTAAATTAAGCATGGAATATTTAGAAACAACTGAAGTATAAAGAACGTTGTGTGAATAGGACAGCATGGGAAATTGATTATAAATATGGTCATGTCTAGGATGTATGTTTTCCTTTTCTATAAATGTTGCCATCATCATTACCTGCAGAAATGTTATGTTGAAACGAAGTTGGAGAAGCTCATTGAAATCCTCTTCTGAAATTATTTACCTCACTGAATGTTTATTTGCTCATTGGAAAAAGCACCTATATATTTTTGCCTGGTAAAATAATTATCTCATTATGTTTGGAGAATATTTACAGCTTATTAGACTCTTTTATCACCTAAAGTTCTGGGAGATGGATGATGGTTTGACAAAGAACAGCCACTCAGAGCAGTAAACTCACTGTGTTACCAATAGTCAGGGTGCAGATGAAGTCAAAGGGACTTGAGGATGTGCTTTTCTGGAGCTGTATCTTATGGTGGAAATTGTGATCTGATGTTATCCTTCCTAATTGTCACATTAGCCACAAGCTGCCTTAGCTAGGAAAGTGAAGATTTCTTCAGCGTGGAAAGATTCTCAGGCAACGAGTCTCTTTCTTACTCCTGGGCAAATGTCATGGCTTGACAAAACCAGGTTTCTGTTGCCATCCTATGGCTTGAATTTGGTTAAACAGGAAACAGAAATTGAGCCTTCTGACTTCTGTCTTTTATTTTGTCCCATGAGTCCATATCTCTAAGTGGGATGTATGGCAGCAAGGTCTTCAGAAATACTGAGTGGAAGGGCCTTCTGAGAAGTGGTACTTCATTTTTTATTCAGCTAAAGAGTATGCAGTATGCAGATAGGCTGCAATCCAGAGAAGATAACATCTTCCTACAGAGAAGTCACTGCTTTTACACATTTGGTATTTTTCAGAAACAACTTTCCTTATTCTTATGAGGCATTTTCCGATGTAAAATGGATCTTTTGTTTGTATTTGAATTATGGTGGCTAAACAATCTGACTATTGAGTGTTGTGGCTTCATTCTTTCACTGATGGTACTGGATGTCTGGAATAGTTTCATTGACTTATTTACCCTTGTGCAACACAGCCAAGAGCTGAACATGCCTTCAGCTGACTTATAGCCTCTTCTTCACTTCTGTGGTTAAATCAGAATTGCAAACATCAAGAAGATAAAAAAAATTTGCAAATATCACTACATAAACTTAGTAACATTTCAGGAACCTTGCAGAAAGTAAAAGAAATGGCAAATAAAGGATGGGCCTTGCTATCACCTTTGCCTCTCATCCTTGTCACCAGTCACCTCTAGTTTGCTGCAACAGTTTCCCGTTGGCATTGAAAGTCCATTTCCCTTCACAGCAAACGTTACTGCTTTGCATCAGCATTTGCTCACTAGGGTCAGCTCTGTTCTTAATGCCAGGGTAACAAATCTCCTTAAAGCTATTCCTACTAGATATTTTGCAAACTGATGTGTTCAAAGAGGTCTCATAGCTCACGGAATTGGCACTGTCCAACACCCAGTACTGCTGGGCAGTAGCAATTACATTTGTGCAACACAATATTTGATTGCTTGTCTTTAATTCTGCAAAGCAGTGCACATCAGCAGACTGCCAATACAGACAGCCCTTTGGAATGGTTTGTGCAGGGATGATTGCTGTTTGGCACATGCTTATGCCTGCTTTGTGCTAATTATAATTACAGTATCAGTAAGGTAAGGTAGGAACTTTTTTTATTAGGTACATTTATTTCCCAGTAAAGCAAATACATCTTCTGTGTAATCCAGATGTCTTTCAAACCACCAACTCTATATGCTCTATATGAACTCTTACTTAGAACAACCTTTTTACATGAAAGTGACAATTTTAGAGCTATATACAAAAATACATATTAATCTCCTGCAATTGTTTCTTGTAAGCCAGAACTGAAGAAACATTTCTGTACTAATGCACGCTGATGTACCGCTCTATTCGTGCTTGTGGAGACTGATTTTACAACAAAATTGCAAGGTAATTAAGAACATCCTTTTTTATTGTGTTGCACTGAAGGAATCTTGCCAAAAGGAGTAAGATGCTGGTATTTTAGAGTAGATGTCTATATTTTATATACACGGTAAAAAATTCACAAATATCTAAACAACTTAAGGAGCAAGATCGGGCTTTTTTTTTTTTGTTTTTGTTTTTGTTTTTGTTTTTTTGTTTTTTCCCCAGCCAGGAGTCACAGTAATAAAAGTCACAAGAAACTGCACGGCTCAAGTTGTGATTTCATACTCAGGGCAGTTTCTCCCCACTCCAGCCATATGTTTCTGTGTCTCCTCACTGATGTTTGTACTAGTGCTTGTGTGTCAAGAGCAGCTCTGGCCCCAGTGCACAGAGCAGAGGAGGAACAAGCAAGCTGGGCAGGAAGAAGGCAGAGATACCCTGTAAGTGTGGGACAGCCCACACCTCCAGCAGTGTTAGCTCAGCCTGAAAGTGGAATTTTAGAGGTCTTTCCTACATGTAGATTTTCAGCTTTTGAGTCTTATAGGCATTTTTAACATTGTGTGCACAATTCATAATATTATTTTTAAAATTGATGAGGAAGATATGGGTCCTTTAATACAAGCTCAAATCAAAACTTACTTAATGTCTCTCTGATATGAGGGAATTGGTGTTTTCCAAATGATTCATACTTGCTAAATGGTCACTGACCTTGATTGCTACCTGGAAACATCCCCAAACTTTGAACAACTGTTCATTTATGGCTCCAGATCCGAACATTATATTTTGAAATCTTTCATGCAATTTACATACTTTAAATTTGATTATTGAAATCAACTGCTTCCTTTTTGGGTTGCATTTTGTTGAGCACTGCTCTTCCCCAACCCAATGAAAGATGTTCTCAAAGCAAATTGTTATAGAACTTGAAATATATATGAGATTCTTTAAAAAAGGAGACACATTAACAAACCCAGTATGTGACAGGACTACAGACTCCAGACATCAGAAATCTAGCAAGGGAAATGATTTTGCAAGTCTGACTGAGCTGAAGTGTTGGAAATTCAGAAAAGAATGGGTCAGGTGCCATAAGCAGCATTACCAGGTATTCACTCCTTCTGAATGAGCATTTTCTCTGAAGGCAAGTGAGGGCAGTGAGCTCCAGGACAAATCTCAAAGTCATTGTGCCACTGCTGAGGGAGCATTGCAAACACATTCCTGATGGGGCATCTGTGAAGGCAAAGTCCTGCTTCACGCAGTAGATATTTCTACAGAATTTTGCAGCACATTCTTCTTGCATGATAAAAGGATGCAGAGAAATTTCAAGGGCTGGTCTTCCCCTTCTCCCTTCAGTTTGAATTCCTACATCCCAGAAGTGAAAAATTATCCATCTTATTTTTAAAGAAGTAATACTGAACTGGGATGCAACATAACATTCATACAGTAGCCCAGGATTGTCTTACTAGGGACTATGAGAATTTTGTTTCTTGAATGATTCCTGC
>NW_009952711.1:6141533-6150946 GCF_000747805.2 Chaetura pelagica
TTCCTGCTGGAAAGTCTAAAGTGTATTGGAAGTCTGTGCTGTAGGACAGAAGCACATCACATCAAGACTACCTTCCCCATCTTCTGATTAATTTAGTGTTCTGCTTGTGCTTTGATGGGTAAGCACAAATGTAGCTGTCAAGGAGAAGCAGCGCAAGTTGCTAAACAATATTAAATATTATGAAACTTAGCAAACATCTGCAGAGTTTCTTAAGGTGCACTTAATGAAATCCTTCCACTGCACAGATGTAATTGCACTTGTCTTTTTCTTTCATGTATTTCTAGAAATGACAGCCAAGCAGACAGATTTGTGCAGTCTGAATATATGGTTGTATCTTGCAAAAGGGTAAGAGCTATTTTTCCTCCTCTGACAATACTCTCAATAACTTAGCTGTGAAAAACAGCATCCCTGGAGTAAGTAGTGTAAGTTGATTCACTAAGTTTCACACTGCTTTCATTACTCCCTCCATTTTTACAGAACTGGAAGATTTTATTTTTTTTTAAATTGTCTTTTGTTTGTTTGTTTTAGCATTTGAAAGCTTAATACTCAGCAGAAAAATACTAATATCCACACTACTAAAATAATATTCTTCTTATTCTCAAGTTTTATCTAAATAATGTGTAACCTTCTTGATAATAAGGACCTGGGAAACCTGTACACTAAGCCATTATGAATTTTCCCCACAGAAACTTATGGTAATAAAAGATTCTCTCTAGTTTCAGAGCTTTGTTTTCTACAGTGGCACTGGCAAACAGGCCTCCAGCTCTGTTCAGTAAATGCAACATACATATTTTTGTTGTTTGTTTTGGTTTATAGTCTTCCTGCCATGTAGATGGCAGCAGCACTCAAGCCTTGAAATTCACTCCAGCTTTTTCTCGAGATTATTCAAGAAACACCATGTTTAAGAATATTATTGTTGAGCACGAACTGAAAGCATGATTACTTTAAAGATGGGTATCAGCTTAGTTATATACACCTTTGAAGAAGTCTGTAACTTCATAATATCAATGTTTAAAAGGCAATGTATCATATCTGTCTGCAGGAATGTAGATTACAGTATTTTTATTATTATTTTTAATACTATTTTGTACATATATTTTCTTTTTGTAAGTTAAATTGCTAGTATTTTTTTGTTGTTGTGCTGTTTCAGGACACACAGGGTGTTTCTGAAGGTTCAAAAATGTGAAGGTTTACCAGGTTAGTTCCCAAATGTATTTCCTTGCAGGATGAGAAGCAGCTAGCAGGTGATTGGGCAGGAAAGCTGTTGGCTGTGGGCATCCATGTTGACAATACAAAAAAGAGAGACAGTGGGATAGACAGTGTAGGATTTTGTGCTATGGCCTCTCCTAATCATAGTGCTTTAGAAAAAAAATGAGTTATCCTGGAAAAAAACATTTTGAAGGTCCAAATATCTTTAACTTGGCATAATGTGGAATTATCTGCACGCTGACATTTACTTTGGCTAAGAAGCAGAGAGAGGCTTTGAAAGAGAAGCAGAAAAACTGAGACCCGGAATCAAAGCTGTCTGGTAGCCTCAGTCTCTGCAGCATCAGCTGAAGCCTCAGGGAGTTTTTGTGGGATCATCTCTAGGCCCTGGGAGATAACTGCAGGTGTTACACATGTGACTGTGCAGAGAGGAAAAAACTGGCACAAAAAAAAAAAAAAGCATAATCATAGAATCATAGAATCCTAGGGGTTGGAAGGGACCTCGCAAGATCATCTAGTCCACCCCCCCTGCCAGAGCAGGGTCACCTAGAGTACATCACACAGGAACACATCCAGGTGGGTTTTGAATGTCTCCAGTGAAGAAGACTCCACAACCTCCCTGGGCAGCCTGTTCCAGGGCTCTGTCACTCTCACAGTAAAAAGTTTTTTTCAGATATTCACCTTGAACCTCCTATGCTCCAGTTTGCACCCATTACCCCTTGTCCGATCACTGGTCATCACTGAGAAAAGCCTAACTCCGTCCCCCTGACACTCACCCCTTACATATTTGTAAACATTGATGAGGTCACCCCTCAGTCTCCTTTTCTCCAAGCTAAAGAGACCCAGCTCCCTCAGCCTTTCCTCATAAGGGAGATGTTCCACTCCCTTCATCATCTTTGTAGCTCTGCACTGGACTCTTTCAAGCAGTTCCCTGTCCTTCTTGAACTGAGGGGCCCAGAACTGGACACAATACTCCAGATGCGGCCTCACCAATGCAGAATAGAGGGGAAGGAGAACCTCTCTTGACCTACTAACCACACCCTTTCTAATGCACCCCAGGATGCCATTGGCCTTCCTGGCCACAAGGGCACATTGCTGGCTCATGGTCATCCTCCTGTCTACCAGGACTCCCAGGTCCCTTTCACCTACACTACCCTCCAGCAGGTCAGCCCCCAACCTGTACTGGTACATGGTGTTTCTCTTCCCCAAATGCAAAACTCTACAATTCCCCTTGTTGAACTTCATCAGGTTTAATGATGTAGTTCCTTGAACTAGGAAATATTGTTTAAATGCTGGAGGCAAATGGTAGTGTTTCAGTAACCTGTCACACATAGCAGGTCTGCACTAACTCCCTCACTGCTTCTTAACCAGTAGCAGCTGAAGTAGTAGGGCAAGTTAAATATCCAATGGGTAGCATTTCTCATTCCATAGAAACCTGTCTGGGATGTATTTAGTGGAGGTTAATCCACACTGAATCAGCCAAAGTAGCTGGGAAAATGAGCAGGCTGGGGCATTTAACTGCCATCATCTTACTGCCACAGCTGCAGATTTGGACAGGTCTGCTCTAGCCTTGCGCAGAACCTGGGAAGCTGAGCAAGAGAACCAGGAATCAGCTGATGCCCTTGCAATGCAGTATGAAGTAGAAAGCCTTGGCCCAGTGTATCACCCAGCCATTTGTAGTCAGGCAGATGATCCTCAGAGGACAGAATTCCACCCTGCAGGGTCTGTTACAGCTTCAAGCTGGACTCGGATGATCTGCTACCAGACTCCTGACGCCTAATGGGGCTATGACCATCAAAGCCACTAGAGATGTCACGAGACATATCCTGGGGCATTCCTTCTGCTTAACTAGTGCTTCAGGTAAAGAACTAACAAAGGGAAATCATGAATTTGTGGCTGATAAAATTTGTGACAACAGTAAAAGTATAATTAATGATGCTGAGAAGAGAGCAGCAGCAGGATACCTGTTCCATCAAAACACTGCCATGGACCAGCTTTTGTCTCTGCTGCCCACTGCTGAGTACAATGCTACAGCTGCTAAGTCAGAGAGTGTTAATGGGGAAAGCACTTCCCTTCTTACATCTCTTCCAGATAAATACATGCCTAGAGCAAATGTATACTACTTATAGGGTATATTTTGGAGCTTTGGCAATTTTTACTCTCCACTTCATAGCATCCATTAAATCAATCTTAGATTCCGTTCCAGTGAGCAGATGTATGTCAGAAAGCTGCTTAAGGTTTCCTAAATCCATAGGTTTGGGTTGTTGTTTTTTTTTTGTATTTTCAAAATTATGAGTAATAAAAATATCTTTTTACCTTTCCTCTGACACACTGGTAGTACATTCGGTGTAGCTATGAGGTTACCTTACAACTAAAAATGCATTTAAATTCAGAGTTTGTATCAGTGTTGATTGTTCATGACCTATAAAGAATACATACTTCAAAAAACTTTTGGAAACTTAAAATAACTTTATGTTAGCATTTTGTTTGTGGAATGGAAAAACTTGCAAAGCCCTATCTTGCAGAAGTTTTTTAAGGGCTGTGTGGGTGCCCAGGGCATTTTCTAAGTAAAATACACAACCGAAATAGTAAAATACACAAGTAAAATTATTGAATAAAAAGCTTGATAGATTTTTGTTATCCCTGCCCGAACCTGCTTGGCTGAATCAACAAAACTGCCTGAGTAGAAAGATATAGAAGCTCTGAGAACTGCCAAATGTGGCTTTCCTTAGAGGTATTTTTGCAGAATCCCTTTGGAGCATATCTGCTGCTTAGGAACTTCAGATCTGCAGCAATAAGATTTCCTGCTTTTAAAGAAGCTGATGAACAATTTTAATGGATTGGATACCAAAAAAAACATCAGAGGAGACATCACGAATGAAGACTCATTCCAAGCTCTGTTTCTTATATTTGTAGCTTTAGTTATATGGAGTGACAACCCAATGAATCACTGAGTGGTCTCTCGTTCTGACAGGTTGGGTATTGTCCAGACAATTAACAGGCAGTCAGCCAGTTGCAGTGGCTACTGATTAAATTACAGATGTTCTTTGGTGGTTTCCATAAAGAAATCTCTGGGAAGAGTTAGGTGGATCCACCATCTATCATACGATGAACATGTGTCTTGTTATGTTTACATGTTTATTCAACTAAGTACTGTCACTTGAGAAGAGTTGATATTTGAAAGACATTTCAAGCTTTTGGTTTCTGCTGTGCTGACCCTGTGCATGAGGAGAATTTGTGGTACTGCTGGGTTAAGCCTTTAGCTTTAAAAGTGTTTTTGTAGGAGGTTTCAGAAGTGTCTTTCCTCATCTCTGACTAACTGCATGAGTACTTCAGTGGTTTCATTCTAGATTTTTTATTAAAGATTGCCTTTCTGTTATTTAAGTCCTTTAAGAAGATATTACTGGTGTTAGCTTTTTGCTTAGCCCACAAAAATTGTTGCTCCACTTTTTTACAATGTCTAAATGTGTAGATGCTTGTCTGTGTTTCTGCTATTGGGCTGATTCTTTTCTTCCTCATATGTAAGACAAATCTATCACTCTCTTCCCTGAATTTTGAGTTTTTTCTTCCTCCTTTGATAGGCAGTGGTTAAACTTCCACTGGGAGAGAACAAGGTAAAAGCAGGATAGGAAAAATAAGAAGTAGTAGACTCTATTAGCAAGAGTAAATACACTAGCATGGCCAAATTATGATCACTCTGACCTCCAAGTTGCACTCTGATCTTTTATGGTAATTCTGAACAGAGCTGCTGAAGGTAGATATAAATGTCAATACTCTAGGAAGACTGGGAATTTATGGGAATTTGTATAGGATACATAGCCATAACCACAATCATGCAGGTGTTGGGTACAGTTCCCACCACCCTGAGCTCACATTTAGCATTCTGTAAAGGGGGATGAGACTAGAAAATTAATCTCAGGAACATTAAGTTTTCTTAATCACTGAGCCGTTTTTCCTGGGAGTAATCTTTCTGGATTAGCCAGTAAAGTGCCTTTGCTGGCTAGCAGAGAAGGAAAGATGTAGTTCTGTACATTTTAAAGCTTTTACAGCTTCTGTTCTGAAAGACACTGGGAATAAGAGGGAAGCTCACATGGCTTGCTTAGAGATAGATTCAGCTTCCTTGCACACAAAGGTTTTGCCAAGCTTTTGACAAAATGAATCCCTACAGTAGATTACTCCTATTTTCTTATCCAGTATTCAGTCCTGGACAGTCTCCCACAGCTTTTATTCAGCCAAAGCTGCTTCCAAAAGGGCATCACTTGGTTAGCAGCAATCGGTGGGTTAATACAGCCTGGCTTCTGCCTCTCTCAGATGTTCAGGAGAAGATAATGAGGCAGGATAGAGCCTGCAGGTTAATGAGATATCCCAACTGGAAGGCAGAAATCTGAGAGGAGAGACTTGGGAAGCAGAAGAGGAAGGGGGAATGTGAGAGTCTTTATATTCAGGTGTTACTCAGTTGAGAGAACTGCTGGGGCAGGAGGGTTTCCAGTATTACAAAGACCTTTGATTTGTTAGAGCATAGCTGAAATTACTCATCAACCTGGCAAAAATAGTCTGCCTTGTACACTCCTACTAAAATCAATACTGGACCACATTCAGAGTTCTGTTATGCTGAAAAAAAAGTGCCCCCCCTCCCCAAACTCTAAACAAAACACTAAAATCCAAAGGCACTCATGTTAGCATTAACAGTAGAATCCCTCTAACAAATTCTAACTAGTGCTTGTGTAAGCATTGTTAGAAACATCCGTCATGCATTTGAATAAAACCTATTAATAAAGTGAATGGGTAGAACTTAGACAACTATAAAGAGGTACTACAGTCAAACAAATGGCCCTACTGCAAGAAGCTGTTGTACTATGCTGTTTTGAATATCTTCATGAAAGCAGCTTACCTTTTTGCTGAACCTTTTCAATAATCCTGGGCTGTAAACGATGCAGCCATGTAAATAACTCTGACAGTTGCACTTTGACCATATAATATGAAAAAGAGCTAGTTCTCCATAATGGCATTGTCAAAAAATTCCTCCTACTTATCAGTATGTGACCTCCCGTTACAGACAAGCAGAATACAGAACAATCTACACAGTCTGCAGCCTTCACGATGCTGTTCTTGCTGTTATTATCAGCAATGACGATTACCTCTAAATGTTCAACAGTAAATCCAGAGCAGTAAATGGAAACACTTCTCCTAAGTGGTGTATAACAATACCTGACTTTTATACAGCACTTTTCATCTGTAAGAATCCCAAAGTGCTTTACAAAGTCTGCTGGTATCACTTCACCCACCACTGAATGTTGCTGTCTCTATGGTGGGTATCAACTCCTATTCCACACCAATGCCATTGCACAACAGTGTTTTTGAAAAAAGGGACGACTAAGAGAAATGCATTGAGCAGTTCTTGTGAAAGCCAACATAGGCTCCTCAAGTGACAACCAGTGGTTTAAGCTTTGGCTTGGCACCTGGAGCAAAAATGCAGCAGATGCTTTGTTCTCCTCTGCCCTTCCTTCCCAGCAAACACATTCCTCTTCTCTCTGTTCTCAGAAGACTGTGCCCATGGTGAGAAGAGCAGCTGCAAATACAGTAGCAATGCCCAGGTTTGACTTTGCTTATCTTACTTTTTACCAGCAATGACTACCAGTTGAAAAACTACTAATGAGGGAAGTTCTATTAATAAGATTACGCAAGTAAGTGTGTTAAGTGTAATAATTGTGCATTCCTGGATGTGATAAAAGTTAGTGTAAAAGTGGATTGAATCCTCTTCAAGAGAAACACATGGTATGCAGTGTGAGTCATCTGGAAAGTGCACTACCAATGTTAATCAAATCATGGAGCTGAAAATACATGTTCTTGCTGGGGTTTCCTATTACAATTTTATCTCACAAAAAGATGGGAGAAAGCCCAGGCAGGAGATCTGAACCCTGCTGAATTTTTGAGAGCTTAGGTCTTGATGCTGATAGAGATTCGATCCCTCCAACTCAGTTTTATGTCTGTAATGTGTCATTTTAAAAAAATCAAGGTCCCATATGGGTTCATTCCACTGCAGTGTTACTACTTTATCTTATATTTCATCTCCTCTATGGTCTTGACGGTTCTTTTTCAGAATGTGACTTCCTTTTCTTTTAAGCCTGGGGAAACATTGGTCATATGTCACCACTGAGCTACAGAGTGTCTCTGAATCTCTTTAAGTCTCAGTTTCCACATAAATTGAGGAATAATTTCTAGCTTCGTGGAAGATTTGAGTGTAAGTTCATTAAGGTTTGTGAATCAGTTAGATACTGTGGTGGAGGTGAGAGATCTAAGTATGTAGATAGATAAAATCAGACTTAGATATTTATTACCACTTATTATTGTAAAACTAAAAGAAACACTTTATGAAGTGCTAAAGAGTAATTTTTCTTCTCTCAAGAAGTTTCATTGTACATTCAAAATAGTAACAAACTGCTGTGTGAAGCCTAAAATAACAACAATAACTCTAAATCTACCACGATATATTGAGTGGTGTTTAAGAAAGCATGGTATGAATAACACTATCAGAGTTTATCTTGCACATAAATCCAAAAATTTCCAATGCAGAGAGAAAAAAAAAATTATATATGCTTAAGATAAATGAATTTATTTGCACACTGAAGCAGGCTCACTGATTCTGAAGTATTTTGGGCCTTGTATGTATGTGTATATATATATATGTGTGTGCATATATGTGTTTATATCTGCTGTTGTATATTCCATATTGAGTCCTGTTTTAAAAGTGAATGTGAAGATGGCAGCTACATTGTGAAATGTCAGCTGTAGTGCTGCAGAAAGAATAGATGTGGCAATGCTTAACTCTTCTGCTGAATGTATGTACTGCATACAAATCTTTACGTGTATTAGCCCATGTCCATTTATAATCAATAATATTGCCTCATCAAAATCTTCTATACTTTTACATATTTTATATGTTTAGCACTTTTAAAGTTATTTTAAAGATAAAGTTGTCTAATTTGGTTCTGACAATCAGATCAGAACAATACAACTGATAGATTGGCTCCACATTTGAAAACGTGTTACAAGACAGGTCTTAACAAACATGCAAAAAAAAATAGGAGAATCTTACCAGTAATTTTCTTTTTTTCAAAGACTTCTACTTGGAGGCAGCATTTTATAATTCTGCTGTTTATATTTGATTATAATTTGACTACCACATCTTCTGTAAAAGCCATATCCTACTTAAATTTTCCAGTTTTTTTTCCATTAGTTGACAGACAGTTGCTAATCACATGTATAATACCCTGAGCAAATTTCAGACTATGTGGGGATAGATTAGCTTCCTGCATGTTTTACCCCTGTCTATCCTTATTTTTTCCACTTTATACAAGTGACTGGTTTGCATTTGTGAATGAATGCTACAGTGTGTATTGTCTGGGATAAGAAGAAGGATGGTGTGAATGTCAAGCCTCTAAACTTAGATGGTGAAGTTTAACAGAGGCTTTCAAATTCATGCATACAAAGACAATATTTACAGCTCTCACTGCCTTTTTGAAGCACTCTGCAAAGAATCTGCCGAGTACACACAGTAAAATATTCCTTATACCAATCCTGGACAGGATTTTGCAGTTTGCCTGGCAGCAGGACAGGGTGACACACTGTCCTATGAATGCCACATTGGGCTTTGCTGGCAAAGCCTCTGCATTTGTGAGCACAGGGGTATCAGTCTTTAGCCAGTATGTAGAAATCACATGAGAGCTCCAGAGATTATTTTGAGAAGAAGCATTCACTCCTGAGGTTGGATTTGTAGTTTTAAAGATTTGGCATATTGGATTTTGATCTGGGAGTTGACTTAACAAAAAGTGAATTCCGTAACTTGCTCCACAAGGTCTGTTTGACTTTGCTGGAGGAAGAGTGCTTGTTCAAAGCCAGCCCAGCAATCATCATTCATCACACTGCCTGTCACACTCAGATACCAAGGTACCTTCAACACGTTTTGTATTGTAACCTCTTGGTTGGTTATTAAATTAGTGTTTCCCACAAAGTTCCAGTAGTTGTAGGACATTTTGTTAACTTTATGGAATTTATATTAACTCATAGCAATCTCTAGAAGGTTGCCAGAAGGTATAAGAAACTAATTATTAGCTAGATTCTTCTTAGTAATTTAGAAACACTGGTGAGTACTAGTTCAGCTAGCAGTCACCAGCAGAGTATTACCTGCAATGCTAGACTCCTGCTGA
>NW_009952711.1:6150983-6157754 GCF_000747805.2 Chaetura pelagica
TGCTGAAGGAGTCAAGGAAGTCTAGTACGCTGAAAAAAATCTTACTTATTTTGTATTTCTTCATGTGCAAAATACTGTTGTTACTGTATCTGTCAAAATTAATTTTCAGCAGCTGCTGAAATTTCAAATCCTGCCAAGGACAGTCATCAACTACGAAGTCCTGAGTCTAAAACAGATGCAATATTCTCCTCAAAACCAGTAAAAGTAGTTGCAATAATTATCACTAATATTGAAATAGTCTTTTTCTTTTAATCTAGTATAATATGAACTAATTCCAGAAGCAATTAATTTGACCTCATAACATGTATGTATACTATCTTAAACTATAGATTTAGTCTTATTTTAGCAAATGAAGAAAAGTTTAAAAACATTTAAACTTTGTTCAAACACTGTCTTGTGTACAGTTCAGGAAAGTGTGTGTATCTGATAACACACTGACAGTACCACATGCACCTGTTCCCAGAGAAGGCTGTTTACTTAAGGCCTGAAGCAAGGTTCAAATTTGAAGAAAACTTGACAAGGGCAATTTCTTACTTACCTTTACTAGCTGACAAAGCACACTAATAATAATGATGGGTAGTTGCATTCTAAGCTTTCACTCACCTGAAACACCACAGAGCAATTTCTATGTATTTGTTCTTTGCTTTTGCCTTACTTTTACACAGCTATGCCTTCAAAAGAAACCCAAGAAATAAAGCACTCAGCTCTCAGAAAGAGTTACTGAACTGCATGAAGCTGTGCTTATTCTTCCACAGCAACGCTGAGTTTTTCTGAGACCTTGTGCTTAGGAATGGGAAGACCACATTCCTGGCACTTCCCTTGTATCACTCCTCTCTCTGCAATATTGTCACATACACCAGGCACTTTCTGGAACTAATACATGGATTTCCTTTATCTCCTTATTAAGAAAGGCTCACCCAATCATCTAGAGAAGTTTTGCTCTTTAATCCACCCCACTCCTCTTTGCCAAGATCTAAACCCTCACCTCCTCTTGCCACTTAGCTCTGGATGTCTGAGAGATACAAGAGGTGCATTCCCCTCTGTTCTCTGAAAGGTACCAAGAACTGCTCCCTTGGAACCTCATCACTGGCAAGACAGTGATTTTCCTCTGATATCTGGCTCTGATCTGCATATGGTCTTGGGAACAAACATTTCATCCCTCTCCACTCACTCTCTGTCCAATTGGTACTGCAATACAAATATGAGGGGTCAATGTTTCCTGGTCAGCTTTTCCGTGGATATTCAAAATAGATAACAAATAAAAGGGACGTTTATTTAACTCTAGAAAATCTGTTCATAGGTGATTTTGGGTTGAAGCAGAGTATTTTTTACTTTCTTATAAAGCTCTCTAAACAGTATCACATACTAATCCAAACCACAGAAGTAGCGTCATTGCAAGATCTGGTATTTCTGCATTTTTGTCCCATAATCTTCTATAGAAGACAGTTCTGTGTCTTAAGTTTTGACCTTCATCCTTTAGCTGGACAAACAGCCCTGGAGAGTAGTTTGTTGCTTTTGGGAAGGAACAAAGATTGGCTGAGCTTCCTAACACACCGCTTCTCACACTCAAGCAGTAAGTTGCAGGATTTTAATGTACTTTCCTACACTTTTCAGTGTATGTTTTTGTGGTTTCCCACATCATATGCTAAAATCTTTCCACAGATTGAATATTTTTGTATGGCAAGCTTGTGTGCCCATCTGGCTCACCCTCTGGTTTTGACCTGGGGATCAGTTTTTCCATGATGCCTTTTGAAAGACAGAGGTATCCATTGAGCAAACCAGAGCAGGCAGTTTTCTCTAATCATCTATGCCATCATCTGTGCTGGATCATGGCAGCGACTGATCAATAGAGGAGTATTTAAATATGTTAGAGCCTGAATCTGATATTCTACATGTTTAACTGCATAAACAGATCAATGGGACAGGATTGATCTTCATTGATATTTGGCAGTTTTCAAATACAATTAAACCACATTTGGAGTACTGAAAGCACTTGAAATAAACAACTGGGAACTATTTATAATTTAAAGAGCTACTAAAAAAATTTAATAGATCAAGTGGTTGTTTTAACAATGCCAGTGTCAAGGGAAAAGTTGAAATCCATATGCTGTATACAAATAGCAAACTGAAATTAATCGCAAACTGAAATTCAATGTATTCTTTAGCACATATGATTATATAGAAATATTTCAGTATTAATGATTATAAGTATATGCAATTAAATTGTCATTAACTCATCTATATGAATGATTATGCCTGAGCAGAGTCTGGGATTGGAATTATTTGTACAGTAGGGGCACAGATTCTTCAAAAGTATAAATGATGCTATTAATAATTGGCTTAAAGGGAGTAAGATGCCAGTTTATAAATGACATGCTGGTAATAAAATGGCAACCTTGGCTTTCTCACATTCATAAGAGTGGAATGCAAGAGTTGCCCATCTGGTTTTTGGTTTCACTGATCCCTCTTGGCTGTATTCCCACTGTGTCTGACTCACAGTATTCCAGCATTCCAGAGCACCTCCAAGAGTTGACACCTGCCATCTCCATTGTTCCTCCTGAGAGCCTGGCACTAGCAGGTTTTTAGGCTACCATCCAAACCTGTTTGCTCGGCTAGTGACAATCTAGGAGTGTCCATGGGTTACTTTGAGGGTAATGCCATTGTCACCACAAAGACACACCAGATAGCGACAGGCTGCTCAGGGTATTTGACTCATTGACATGCGAAGTAGATGAATACTGGTGGCCATAAAAAAGACCAGTGCCCACAAGTTTCCTCCTTGGACAATTTAACTGAATCCCACCAAAGTTGCCCAGGAGAATATTAATTTTGGGAAATAAGATTTATTGGCCATTCTGGTCTTCTTCTGGTCAGTTTTACACAGCAACACAGATGCAGTCATAATGAAACCTACTGTGAGAGCTGAGGAGCTGATCCAGAACATACAAGTGATTAGAAGGTTTATTTTCTAAAGAATTCTTTGCAAAGAAAGGCTTATGGTCTAAAACAATTTGAAACACATAAAGAAAACATGGATCTGTGAGACTGCTCTCTGCTATAAGCCCAGAGCACACCACTGTAAACTCCGTTTTCTGTGCAGACACAGGTTTGATTCATTACAAGGACACTGAATGTCAGCTCAGTAGTACATTTACCAGCCAACTTCAGTGTGAGCATGGGGAGATGTATTTTTTGCACTTTATGCTGACAACATTCTGAAACATATCTAAACAGCATCAAGGTGTTTTCCTTCCCAGACACTTTGAAAATAATCTCATGTGTTTGTGGTAATGTCTGCACTGAACAGCTGGGACATGTATACCATTTGCTAAATCTAGTGCCAATGTTAAAAAAATAAGGCTTTCCTTATTATATGGATTGGAAAACGGAAAGAACAGCAAGCTCCTTTTGCCCAGGAAGGGGTATTGGTTAAGCAGCATAGAGACCATAGGGATTCCCAGTGTATGCTTACCAGAGCAGGGACTTTCCCAAACCCTCCCAGATTCTGGAGGCTTTGGAACATGCAAATGGGTGAGTACCCTTTTGCTGAAACTGTATGTGTATTATTCCCAAGGGAAATGCTTTTTCTGTTAATGATATCAGAAATACTTTTACCTAAGAGGCTGTTGGAGGATAAGATTAAGAGGATATGTTCAGTATTAAGCTCTGCACTGTTCCAGTGGCCATGAGTACCTCCCAACCAATCTCTGTTGCACAGAGCAATGCAGTGAAAACTGTACAACAGAAATGCTTCAGCATTTTACCTGAAGAGACATGGTGATGACTTATAGTACACCCTGAATAATATTTCTTCTCTATGCTTTATCTGGACCAATAAATGTTTTTGCTTCTGGATGCAGGAAGAGCTGTTTGTTCTCCTCAGCTGACAACCCATTAAAAAGAAAATAAAGTAAACATATCAGAATTAGTCCCCTAAAGCTTCCATCAAGCCTTCTGCCATGAGCACTTTGCTGTAGGTTTTGTTTTTTTCCTTTGCCAGCTTTTGGCACTCAGGGGCAATCTATCTTCGGGAGAGAGAATAGCATCACTCTTCTTCCCCAGGATGTACAATCCAAGAAGTAAAAGCAGAGGCTATCCAAAATAATATCAGAGGGCTGCATAACAAATATATAGACAAAACTGCTGAAGAAATCTTCAGATGGTGAGCAGTATAATATACTTAAGAAAAAAATGCTAAATCTTAGAGTGGGCAATTATGAGATAACTAATAAGAAAAAGTTATTTCCTTACCCCACCCAGTAGTGATCAGTTTACATTGTGAACCTGGGGCAGTTTGCCCCAGGAATTATCCAACTTTTGAGTATATTTCCTAAAAATAACATTCCAATTTTATTGTTCATCATCAGATGGTAAAGAAAGAAAAGCAACACCAGCGGGAAAAAAAATAAAAAAAAAGTTGCAGTTTGACTCAAATTTTTCTGTAATGACTGTCAAGCAATGGACTTTAGGACCTACTGGAAATGCAAACTCTCTAACAGCTTTCAGGCAAGCCCTTGTTTTCAGCTGATCATTACTAGTTTTGACCTTTTAAATCCTCTGCTGCTAAGGGAGAATCTGGTCTTTACAGAAAAGCTGTTCTGTATTCCATTCATAGACAATGGAGAACTTAACTATATTTACTGGTATTTAACATATGGAGCATATTTGCCTGGAAGGTAGATGAAATCTCCTGCATTTAAGATCAAATCAATTTGAATTTAAGGTCACATTTGCAGAAGTCAATGTTCCATAAAATCAAAGAAGAGCTTAATTCTACTATTTTTTTCTCTGCCAATCAACTGTGCAGTTTCACACAGCACAGGCCTGTGAGCCTTCCTCCCTGAAGGGATCCTCGAGCACACAAACATTCCTATGGGAGGCAGCAGCATGACCTCAGTCTTACTCACCTGAGCTAGGAGCGTTTAGGTCCAAGGCAAACATGAGCTGCATTCTGCAAACTTCATGTTCTTAATTCTCACTCAGGCTCAGTTGTATTCCTGAGACTACTTACACTGCTTATAGTTGGGCTCTCAGGATCAAACCTCTTTTCTTAAGATGAGACATATCCAACTTGGAACATCTAATTCATGTGCTTCCAGGACTAAATAGAGAAAAGAGGCTCGTGATTTCAAGGTGAAAGCGTGTGTATCTTCATTCATGAGCAAGTGCTGCTGCTTCAAAGCAGGGGAGATTTGCAGGAATCAATGATCTCCAGTATCTTTTTGCTTAAGGTGTAATAGCCATCTAACAACACTGAGGGACTTTGCTATTACAGGGGTCTGGGAAACACAAGCCCAACATCCAGCTTTTTGGTTGGGAAATTTCTCATATTGGAACACTGTCTTTGCATGCTACTAACCCACAGCCTGTTCTCCTTGAAGTCTAAACAGGAAAGGGAAGAATAGGAGCTGCTGTTGATTCCCCCTTTCGCTTTCCCCAGGCAAGTGTGATACAGCAGGTCTCAAAATGACATTTTTGTTGTTAATAATAATTCTTTTGTCTTTCTTTTTAAATGAAAATATTGATTACTTAGCTTTGATGAAATAGCAAAATACATAGTCAAAGTGCAGTGGAAAAAAGAAAATTGCTCCCCCATAGTCTAAAGGAAGAAGGATTTTTTTTTGTAACACTATGGAAACAAGAACAGACAAATAGTGCAGAAAAGTGGGGAAAATTTGCATATTGCTATTTAATGGAATTTAAGTGACACTATTCATACTGCATGTGGGACAGCAAATTGAAACGTGTCTAGCAGCATCTTCTGTTCTAATGAAAAATTATCAGCTACTTGAGCAAATTATTGTCAAAGATAAAATAGGACCAAAGACTTTTATCACCAGCACACCACTAACAGATTCCATAACAATAAAAGGATCTTGCTGGCTGCTCCTATTTAGGTCCTAAGCAAACACAAAGCAAACTGTAAACTTCTCTTTATATTTCATGTTGTTTAGTTTTGGGGTTTTTTAGTTGATGAAATAATTTCTTATTTTAAGAAAACAACTTTTTGACCATATCATTATAAGATGTCTTGAACATTTTTGAAAACAAATTATATCTTTGAATAATATTTGGAGGAAATAAGCAAAGAAATTAGAATTTTTTAAGGGAAAGGAAGAGAGTTTTGTTTAGGTTTGTTTTTTTTTCTGTATGAAATGCCATATATTTGCAAACATATTTCTGAGCCAAGCTGTCTTCATTTCTGGGTGAGCTGTATCTTTCAGTAAAATAAGAGTTCCACTTTCATTCACAATAGCCCTTCCTAATCTAGCACTCATAAGAAGCCTTCTTATATTGCTGAGTTGACAAACCCTTCTTAACTTGTCCCTGGCTGCTGGGATTTGAATCTGTGTTTCCATGCAATTTTGAGAGACAAATTCACCTCTGATGTAAATGAGCACAGTTCCATTGAAGTCAGCTGAGCTGCTTTCTCTTGCACCAAGGCTTAATTTGATCCTCGATATTTAGATCACTAAGCTATCCCCTCTGGCTTAGCAATTCTCCAGTTGAAAGATTACTTTCTGACTGTGAATGCCAATAGTCTTTTCACTCTGGTAGCTGAAGAGTAATAAGTGTATATAAGAGTTTCATGAAGTGCTTCACAGGTGAAGGGAGACAGCCCATTGCATTCTGGAAGTGTCTCTTACCCTTCAAATGAAGAAGAGAAAATCTAAGTGAATGAAAGCTTAGTGTCTTTTTGTGACTTCTACATCAAAACCAGAAGAGTTTGGACCTTTAGAGATGAGGGGCACCTTTGTACCTTGTTTCCCT
>NW_009952711.1:6157883-6164860 GCF_000747805.2 Chaetura pelagica
TCCCTACAGCACTCATTCAGCTCAGAATCAACAGAGCTTGTAAACCTCTGACGTACCGATCGACCTGAGGCAGAAGAGGGGAAGAAGGATGTAATTGTGCCGATTAATCTGAGAAGGCATCTAAGAGAACAATGTCTTTAAAGAAAGCCTGATTCTGACCTTGGTTAGACTAGGGTAAATCTAGAGCGATGTCACTGAACTTAAAACATAATCTTGTCATTACAACCTGGATCAGACTTTGGCCTGGAATTGGTTATTCATCCTGGACTAGCTTTGGTAATTCTAATCACAGCTCTGTAAGAGAACAGCAATGGTTGTAATGAAGATCAAATATTACAAAAAATAAGACATATTTTCTACTGCATAATTAAAATCCTCAATGAATTAACAATGCTGTTTTACTACTTTTGCATTTTGCTACAAAAGCCACAATGTATTTTGAGAAGGGAGTGGTGTAGTGCTTATCAGGAAGTGAAGCAAAATCAGAAATGTGTACAGATCTGATCAGCAGGCTTATTCAAAGACCCATTCTATTCTACAGAGGAGTCAGAACAACATAAAGCAAAGTAACATGATCTCCAAAGCAGAATACAGATAATGAGCCATCTATCATTTTGATCTATTTTACATTAAGAGATTAGCAAGTCTGGGAAAGAAGAAAAATGTAGAACAGAAGTGCATTCTCATTTCTGAGAAATGGGGGCATTTGTGAGTCCTAGGAAGCTCTACAGCTAGAAGTAAGAGGAGCTCGTCTATGCTTCTCCCTTTGTCTATACCTCCTGTCCCATTGATGCAGAAGCAAAGCCATCCTGTCTGTTCACTCCTCCCATCAGAGGGGCTGCAAGACAAGGAGAGAGGTGCAGAATCCAGTCTGCCACCTTTGTATGTACCTACAACACAGGAATGTGAGCAGATGCCTTTCATCCTTGCAGTCCCACTTCCTGATGCAGGATTTACTGGACTTAATGGAAGACACAGTGACAGCAAAGCCACAGCTAACACATAATTTAAATAATCCCTGATTAACTAGAGAAATGATAATTTTAGGAAGTATTGAGTGAATTGGAAAGTGTGGAGTCCCACTGAAACATGATATTGATTTGGTGCCTTTTAATTTGTTAGAAATTGTAACTAGCAATTCTATTCACCTATTTACTCTTCCCAGGCTATTTGTTATTGACCAGAAATAAGTCTGGATGAGAGCTGTTAATACAGAAGTGCCAGATCCTGCCTAGACCTGAATGGGGGGATGAATGGTTGGAAGTGATCCTAAAAGATCTGGGTTGTAGTTGAGACTGTTTAGTTCCATGTTTTCCAAGCCTCTCCATTGTTTAACTTGCACATCTCAGTTTCTTGGAATTGTCTCCACATAAGTATAATTGTTCAAATGTAAATCAGAACACACTGTCTTAGCCCCAAGCCACTTCTAGCACCCTGGCAGTAACAGTAGCTGTTGCTGGAAATGTTAGAAAGAAGCAATAGAGGTTATGCTGTTTGGTGTAGGGGAAAGGTCTGGGAATCCTGGCTTCTTGGCTGCCATTAGCATGGTCACTTGTATGGATTCACTTGCTTCATGGGCAAGAGATCTAACATAAAGTGCTATAACCAAATTTTTCCACTCACAGCATTATGGATTCATCCTAGCTGATGACATCAAAGGCTACTGGAGTGGTATGAGTCTTGTAGACTCAGTGGCTGCTGGCACTGTTTCTCTGACATTGCCAGACACAATGAGACTGGCTGGATTTTAATCCACCTCTTTTCTTAGGAAAAATGCAGTTGGGTGATTTAAGATCTGATTCTGTAAATTCTGTTTCACATGAGCAATCTCACTGCAGATTAAGGACTAATCAGAGAAGGATTTGGAGGATTGGGCCCTTTGATTTCTCTTCATGCTAAGGCTCTGTTTATCTGGATCATCCTGTTGATTATCCTTCTCCATCTTTTGCATAGGGCTTTAGGAATAATTAGAAGGAAATAAGATTTTCTGACTTCAACTTAATCAGTAACATGTGTACTTTGAAAAGTTACATTTTTACATGACAAAGAATGCATCATCCAAAAGCAAATATCTCCAAGGTATTTGGTCTTGCTTCTAACTGACAGCTTGGATGTTATCACAACTGTGTGGCTGCTCTTTGTTCTGACTCACAGACACTGTGAATGTTTGATAAATGTTACCTTTTTAATTCTTGATAACATTATGAAAATGTTAAGAAATGTTACAGCAGATAACCTTTCTAGACCAAACAGCCACATTAACCATGTGAAGTTAATAACTGACTACAGGACGTTTACTTAATTTAGTTTTTAAAAAAGTTTTGCTCACACTACTCAAACTTTCCCTTCATTTTTATCTCCTTTTCTCCAAGGCCACAGATAAGATTTTCCTCTTACTGGCTTGCAGGTCAGCTTTCCATGACACTCAGGTCTGCCTACAACAAAAACCAAATATTTATGGGTATGTGGGTATGAAACACCATAATGATAAATGCATGATTATACACCAGAATGAAAGATTTCAAGACAACAGTGTTTGCTGTCTGAGCTGGACATTTACTTAGTCTGTGTAGCCAGGAGCAGGTACTTTGATATAAATCAGATGAAGTGTTTTTGAATGAATAAGGCTATATTGTGAAGTATGACTTCAGGGATCAGGACATATGGGTGCACAGGTGTCATTTTGCAATGAAAGCTGCTAATGCTTTCTGTGCATGTCTAAAAACACTTTGTTTCAAGGTTGTGCTTCTGAGAATATAGCTCTGCAGGTTTCTTTTAAAGAATGAAGTGCTAAATAATGGATTAAAGGCTAAAAAAGGATTTGAAAGGTCTTCACTGTATTTTTAGCACATTCCAGTTATACCTTTTACTCCTTAGAAGACAGTTCCAGACTGTATTTAAATTTGAATCATGACATGGCATTGCATATTCTTAGAATGATCAGATAGGCTTGGGAAATTTAATGTTTAACCTTTATTAATTATTACACAAAGCTCCTCATCTAGTAAAGCAAATTATTGCTTTTAAGCATGTCAGCAGCCATACTAGTTTTATTCATAAACACTTTGACAAACTGAGGACATAGTAGACTTTAATGAAATTCACAATAGATTGAGATTTCTTTCATGAATGAAAGTTAGGATTGGTATCTGTTCTCATTTCCAGTGTTGCAGTCTTTTCAATTGCAATTTCTTTATTTTTACTTGTCATCATTTAAATTTTAACCTGACAAACTAAACTATTTCCTTTTGTTTAACAGAGTTCTGATTTACCTGGCATATGCTACTATGGCATCACTGCAGATGAGCTTAACTGTGGTGACATATCACGTCTGTTGAAATGAACACCCAAAGATCATTTAATCACTTGTAATGTTTTCTCCTTGTCTGGGCCAGGCTTTTGTAAGAGTAGAGTTCTGCTAATGCACACTTCTGCCGGGAAGCTTCCCAAGGTGGGGCACGAGAGATGCTAAGTGGCAGAAGGAGGATGAGCAGAAGCCATTAACATTTCCCCAGCAAGGTCAGATTTGATGTTTCCTTTGTTTGTAGTATCCAAATTAAGAAGATGCTTCTCTGCTCTGAGTGTTGCCTCTACATAAACATACTCCTGGGTAATCTCAGGCTGGTCACATCTCCTTACTATTAGCCACCCATTAACAAGTTGATTGAAAAGGAACCAGCACAACTTACACAAAGCACTATTTCCAGGAAGACCAAATTTTTCATCACCTTCATCAACACTTCAGACCAGCAATGTACCAAATAAAACACTCTTGTTCTGAAAGGCTCTGATCACAGGAGAAATCTTTGCATTCTTTCTTCTTTATTTTTATTGCAAACGTGTTTGTGGGGAAAAAAAAAAAAAAGTGTTATCTTGCTCTTCTTTTTTTCCTTTTTTTTTTTTTTTTCCTTTTTTCCTGAAGCCAGTATTACCAGCCATTTTACTTGTACTTTACTATTATTATCTAGGTGATGGCTGTGACATGTTGATCATATATGGCAGTGAGAAAATTGATTTCCTTCAACAGAAATGCTTCCAATTTTCCCTGGGCCATAATTTTATGTCCACAACAAAATAAAAGGGTCATTTTCCTTAAGATGAGGGAATTGAAATCTTTGATAAAAGCCATAGTAAATGTTGTACTTTTGATTGCGGAAACTGCATTTTTTCACGAACATCTCTCCTGTCTGTTCTGTGCTTACGTGTGTTTCTGGGGAGTATGTGGGAGTGGGAAAAGGAGAGAGGAAGGAGGCAAAAAACAACTTCTGGAAAGATTGAAGTTTCTTTAAGAAATTCTGCAAATCTACAGATTCTTTCTGGACACAATGTTTGTTTTCTCAGAGAAAATTTAGGACTCTATTGGTAGCTTTCAGTTAAGCCTCTCCGTTTCAAAAATGACTCTACTTTAAAGCCGTAATTCTCAGTCATCTGGTTTTAGATACAACTGCCTAACTTTCTGGTAAGATTTTGACCAATAATTTTGGAAATTTTTTATATAAATACTTTAAAAAATACATTTCTTAAGAGACTATAATTGCAGTACACCAATAAAAAATAAAATTAATTAAACTAATTTATAATTTTTTTCTGAAGGAGGATCTCTTCTATCCTTATACAATTATGCAGCTATATTTATTAAACAACTACTTCTGGGAATATTCAGGAGCTACTGGCTGATGAGACTAAAAGCTACTTAAGGTTGATTCTTTAAAAATACTTTAAAAATTATTAAAATACATAGTAGACATTTATTTAAAATCTTTGTTTCTTCTTTGACTCTCTATATTGGCAAGTAGAGAAGGTCTGTGAATTTGACCAGACAGTCCACAAGGACAGTTTTTTTCTTTTAAATTGGATTTGTTCAACAGTTTGAACAAAATGCATGCTGAACCTTTGAATATTCAGAAAATCCTGAAAACTGACCTTTTGGTACACTTCTACATTGATCTTTTATGTCCCTAGTCCCATGTGTGAGTGTAACACGTGACAATGTCTCACTAGAAGTTTTTGCCTTTGTAAAACTACACTCTTTGATACTTCACTTCTACAAGGTGAGAGATTCCCATAATTCATCTCAGTTTCGCTTGTGGAGTGGCAAGGGAATTATGCCAAATCAAAGCTGTGATTTCAGAATTTACAGTGAGGGAGTGTTTGAACAAGAGACAATGCATGAATAAACCTTTCTCTAGGAGTTTGATCCAAGTCTAATACCTAGAGCCAGATATAAAGAATAGTCATTATTTTGACTGAAACATCATAAATGTGAAGTTTTCTTTTTCTTTCATGTAGGTGAGACAGAGTTTGATGGCCTTGATGGTTTTTACTTGGCTGCATTTCTTCATACATTTATGATAGTCCATGTTTTCAAAATCTGGTGGAAACTGAAGCATTTGATATCCTTTAAATCAGATTTTTTTCAGAATTTCTTCTGCTCATAGAGAAAATATATGCAAGAATCGAGAATATAAGGAACATAGGACTGCAAATTAAGATGCTGAGGTGCTGTTGACATCTAAAGAGAATAGTGGTTTAAAAGTCTGGCCCATCCTTGCATGTTACATATAATTGCTCCCAACATCCAGAAGATGTTTAGTTGACAGAGGAGTTAATCTTTGCTTATTTCATCCGTATTCAGAGGGGAGAGATGGAGGTCAGTGTAGATGGGTAGGCTGTGATTTTTTCACCAGGGACATAAGGAGGCAGTAAGTTGTAGAACAAGAGTTATGTTGAAAAAAATTCACAGGAGCATTTTTGATACAGTAATTTTCACAGAGCCAAGAAAAGGTATTATTCTTTCTTTTTTACTTGAAGGTCCTTTTTGACTAATATCATGTTAATAAACTCACAATCCTCATAATTTTCTTTAACATCAGCACACAGGTTCCACTGTGCGTGATTTTCACATGCTGGAAATATGGAGAATATACAGTCAAGAGAAGTACATCTTAAGGACAAAAGGAATTCTGCACTGTGTTTAGAAGTGTTGGTAAAGAGTCACCAATAAAAATGGAAAGAGCATGTGCAATCAAAAGCAAGAACCACTTTCTGGTGGAGGGAGCAAAAGAGAGAGGTAGATAGGTTTAATATGACATTATGTCTCATCAAATAGAGCAAGCTCTGTAGCATAAAAAGAAGGCACTTGAGAATCAGATGCTAGAAAGAGACTCTTCCTTTTCTTCCTAGAATAGACACACTCTTGAACTCTCATTTTAACTGTTTCTTCAGAAAATAGTACAAGAAAGAAAAAGTTCAGCTCTGAGGTGACATTGATACCAGCAGTGACAAAATTGGTCACTTTTGTTGTCCTCCCCCAGAGAAAGCAAGGACTCAAACACACTGAAATATTCCTGGATAGCCAATAGCAGCCTAATTTGGTCTTGGAGACTGACAAATGTGTTTTACATGGACAGTATTTTGCCGCTTTTTGTTAACTATTTGGAAACATGAATTGGAGTTTATGGTACACTGGGACCAATGACCCATTACAGCTGGAAATGGATGATGGGAAATGAGATGGCAAAAGGGAACAGACAGGATCTCCTGGGATTCTGAAATTGGGGAGATATAGAGTACACGGAGGGCAGGGATGCTTAGAAATCTTAGGGTTGCATCATTATGCATGGTCCACACTCCCTATCATCCTTGTCATGTAAATGCAAAGCCATTTGGGGACAGCATGTAGCATTGTGAAATTATTTTCAGGACTGCAGGGGCCAGGTTCTACTGACTTACACCTGAGCAATTCTGGTCACTTCAGTGAGCTCACACACATGTAACAGAGAATGGAAACTGGATTGCTTTGTGTATGGGAATTGATAAACATGTTTGTCACCTAGTTGGACTCTGGCTCTTTCACAGATCATTTCTACACAAAATAATTTCCTAAAGCTTTTTTTCAAAAGCAAGGGAATACAGTTGCAAAGTGCAACTCTTCATGGTTCCTTGGAGAAGTGGAGACTACTCACTTTCACTCAGCA
>NW_009952711.1:6165933-6167945 GCF_000747805.2 Chaetura pelagica
GAAAAGAAAAGATTACTAATATATACCTTATTAAATAATAATAAAGTTATTGGTTCTTCCTAACTCGGCTCAAATTTACCTCCTCAAATCACCTAGATCCCATATTTGTCGGTGTGCTGGTTTGGTGTATTGTTTCTTTGAAAATGACTGTGATATAAATAGCTGGTACAAATACCCAAAATAGGACAGATGCATTGAAAAATAAGTCTGAATTGAAAGGGTAAAAAACTGACAGTCTGGAAAAGTAAAAAACTATTTTGTTACATATTTATGCAAAAAGTATTTGTGAAAGTGCTGCTTTCAAATGCTTCAGTTCACTTCTTGTGCTCTCTACATGAAGGAAAGTAAACATATTTGCCTTTGTCATCCTTAACATTTGCCTCTTACTTTCCTCTGAGAATTCACATTCTTAAATTCTGGCTCATTTGTACTCAACCAAGGTTATTTGTCCTTTCTTTTCTTTTCCTGCCCTGTATATTTCCCTGGATCTCTACAGATGTACATCCCAGTTTCTCTCTCAGACATTTTTCCATCACCAAGATAAAAATGTTATTTATTAAGGATCAAATCCACACCTACATGGTGACAGTTTGAGACTCTCATGAGCAGACAGAGCTGGTATTGCCTTACTAACATCTGCAGAGATTTTCAGGTGTTTGAGAATGGCAGAAAATGGCAGATCCTAATTGCTTTTCACTAAAAACCTAACTAGACAGCACCCCAAACAGAAACAATTCTTTTTGGAATACAAGTACTTTTTGGGCCCTTCCAGTTCTCCATACAGAGGTGGATTTTACCCAAGAAAGTTATGGTAAGTGAGGGTTAGTATTAAGCAAAGACATTAGTAAAACCTACAGTTTTATCATATACATTTAATAACATGAAGTCTTTGTATATTTGATAATTGTTTTCAAAATAGCACAGATTTTCAGAGACATAATTATAATGAAAATTTCAGCTGATATAATAGAATTTTTGTCCCAAAGGCTTCTTATTTGCAAGGCTTACTACCCTAAAAGAAACTTACATAATGAGAAATAATGTATTTTTTAAATTATAGCAGTACATAATTTCCAGATACATGACTGTGGCTGTTGCAAAGGCACTTACTCCTTTTGGAAATTAAAGTCCTGAAAATCAAACACAGCATATGGAAAAATAAGCCCCACCCAACAGGGTTGCTTCTGAAAGTTTGGGTCTGACTAAAAGATTGATCATCCAAGCCAGAATCAAGGAACAGGATACTTAGTTCCCTGTTTTATCCTCAGTTCTTCGAGATATGTTTCTTAGTGGGCAGTTTGCCAGCACGGGATGATGTTGGCAGAAAATACTATTTCTTTTAGTAGCCAAGTGAATCACTGAAACAAAATACGTTGTCAGTTGAGAAACAAATCACCAGGCAACACAACAGGTACCCTGAACAACCATGGGGAAGTAGCTGGCACAGCCAAGGTAAGAATCAAGAAAAAAACCCAAAACATAAATCAGAAAATATTTGAAAGACTAGAGGAAAGCTTTTCCCAGATCTCTTGCAGGGGTGTACTCTACTGAGTATTCCAGCTGTGACACAGGTCCCACCCCTCCTCCCCCTCCCATCATGCTTCTGCTGGAAGTTGTGGAACATCATAAAGCCATATAGTAAGTGTGGACCAATGCAGTAGACTGCATTGCATTGCGTGCAAATTATTTCCTTTGCATCTCAGCTGATCATATATATTAGGTTATTAAGCCCATTCTGCTGATAGAACAGTGTAAATGGGACATAATGGAACAGAAAATACAGCCCCATAGCAGCAACAATGTTATCCCTGTGCCTCTGTATCCCAGTATCCTTCTATAGTACTACAGACTGCATACCAAATCTTATCTATTTTAAAAAATGCAGAATTTGGTGCCATGTATAAGAATAAGACCTTAGGTTTTTTTCAGTATTTTTAACTGATTAAATTTTAGCTCCTTTTCTCCTCAGTCATCTCAACCAGCCATAACTCATAATTCTGTAGAAACATATT
>NW_009952711.1:6168180-6175782 GCF_000747805.2 Chaetura pelagica
CCCTACAGATTGCAGAGAGAGATGGTCTATTTGGGGCAAGGACAATGTCAAATTACTGCTTAAGGGGCTTGGAGCAATGGTCCTACCATCAGGTATGTAGATGGAAATTTTGGTACAAGAGTATCTGATTGCTTAGTCCTTATCATATAGAAGAGAAATACTTAAATTCAAAGCTGGAGGTTGGAACCAAAGGGACAATTGCAAAGCTAAACTAAAGTTCTCTGCCTTTCCTTTTTAATGGATAACAGGGCTCTGTGACTATTATTAGAAGTGATTTGGCACCTCAGCATGCAATAGGCATAGAGTGAGATTTTTCAAAACCACTACACATCTAATTTACATTGACTGAATATCCCATGAGACACCTAAATACTTCTGAACAACCTTACTGTGTCAATTCATAAAGCTCACTTATCTTCCTCTTTCTCACATTGTGCAAAATCCTGATTTTAACCATGTGAAACACTACAAATTCCTGTTCCCTTGATTACAAGGCCAATTTTACATGTAACAATTTTCAGCTATTATGGCAAACCTTTGTAAGCAATGCTTTCCTTTTCTTTTAGTTCTCACTGCAGTTCTCTGCAGCCATCCTGCTGCTGAGCATGCGGATCAGATTTAGATCAAGACAGTGTGATGCAACAAGCTGAATTTCTGGACTGACCTTCAGCTCTCCCCTTCTGTTGCGATACACAGCTTTCTGTTCTGCTAAGTGAGAGTCAGAAATGGGGGCCAAGTGAAAAGTGATTTCTTTTTTTCACTCTTTTGCAGAAACAACAAAAAGCTTGCTTCTTTATGTGAGAAACTCTTTTGCTCATCTCTGTTGGAGACTGCATTGTTTATTGTATTGAACTGCACATCATTGTGGGCTGGGTTTTAACAGATATGACAATTTATCAATGATTGGAGGGGGTGTTTTGATACATTAAATACCTTTGAAATTTTTTTCTTTCTCTCTTTTTTCTTTTTTTTCTCCTTTTTTTTTTTTTTTTTCCTTTTTTTTTTTTTTCTTCCTTTTTTTTTTTTTTTTTAAGCACTAAATCTCAGCATGACTGTATCCTGCAGTGGAAAATTACTACCCATTCAGAAATGTGCCTTGTTGCATTACAGTCGTATATTTGAAGAGTCAAAGCTCTATCTGCAGCACAAAGGCAGGCTCAACAAATGACTTAACATCTTTGTTATTTACTTTATCACAGCACTCCACGGCAATATTTGCTTGTTATAATCAAGGTATACTTGTGAAATGAGTATTGTTTACTCTTTAGCTTACACAAAAATTATGCATCTTTATTAAAATTGGATGATGCTGTTAATACTTAGCTGAAATGGTTTGTAGTAGTGCCTGAATTACTCTCTGAATGAATGAGTATTTTTACAGCAGCAGATAACAAAACATACTGTGTCCTATCTCTTCATCAAAAAGCTTGCCTCAGAAAATGATTAAAATAAGTTATTTTCTAAGACCAAATACAAAGAGGCACATTCCTTGTCAGCTTTGTATGTAAGATGCAAAAGGTAAGAGGATCCAGCTACACCTACCCTTTTGGGGGGTTGATTGCTACGAATTTCTCTCTCAATATGCACTTGGATTCACATTTGAAGCAGTGAGAGGCTTTTAAGGGGAGAAAATCTCAGGACAGTGTACAAAATCAGAGCCAGGGTCATGACCTTGACTATTGATCCAGCCTCTCTTATTTCCACAGCTTGCTGAGGCTTGTTCTTCCAACCTGCTGGTGTACATTAGAGCAGAAATCCATAACATGGCCATGTTCATCCAAGCACAGGAAGAAACTAAATTAAATGTTAAAAAACAATCTGAGGCTAGAGTTGGAGACAATTCATCATGATCCTAGACGTCAGGCAGGTAGGATGACCAAGAGTTCCTCAGCCAATAGACCCCAAAGAGAATATGGAGGGACCTCACTGCCTCATTTGTCAGGTGCAGAGCAGATAGTCGGAAAAACACTGAGTAAAAAAAAAAGTCTACCGAAGGTCAGCATTTTAATTCCCAACCATGCACAAATATTCATTTTTTGGAATGCAACCTGTAATTGAGGCTTAGAGGAGAAAGAGAGTGAGATAAAAAATTATCTGACATTTAACTTAGCAGTCAAAATTAGGAGAAAATAAAAGTTTGCATGGAAGAAGTGTAATAAAAATGGAATCCAGCTGAGTTCTTAAAACTCTGGAACCCAAGTTTAGGCAAGAGAATTTGCCTGCAGACTTGAGTAGCCTATGAAAATCAGCAGTCAATCTCTTTCACTTTCAAAAGGTATCTCAGTGGAGTGCTAACCCTTCTTGATAAAAGGGGTTTAAAGGTATAGAATCTGTGATGCACTGAGTGAACACAGCATGTTTAATAAGAGGTTCTGTAGGGTGGTTAAACTGTTTAGAAACTAACCTTTGCTGCTTCTCAAGCTGATGTTATTTGTACTGGTCACAGAACATATGTCCCTTATATACTAATCCAAAACATGTAACCTAAAAAATACTTCTCAAATGGCACTTTTTTCTTCTGGGAACTACAAAACATACATCCCTTGAAAGTACTGTGCAAATATTATGATGATTGAAAATGGTCACAAACCCCACTGCAGTCTGCACAGCTGCTGTTCTAATTTAGCTAGGTAGTGAAAAGAAGAACTTGCCAGTTTTGTGAACATGAATTACATTTCCTGTTGTGGTTGAATTGTGTTCTCTCTCAAAACATTGATAAGTGGGTATCTGAGCTGAAAATAGTCTGCTGCCTTTTAATTTATTCCTAAATTAAGATACACTATTTGTGCATTATCAGCATGTGCTGTTAAACCTCATCATGCTGGATGCCAATCTGATGAAACATAATAAGACATAACACAGTTTGACAGCTAATATTTAAAGAAGCAATCTTATCTCTCACTATCTAAATAGCAAAGGGCTCCCATTCAGACACTTACAGATTCTTAGTGGATATCTTGAGAGAACAGTTAACCTGAGCTCTCTTGGAACTTTCCCCAGTATAGACAGCACTTACATATTTGTGTGAGTTTAGAACAAAATGCACTTTTACAAATTCTCACTGAACAATTTCTAAACTGCATTTTTCATTTGTAATACTCTAAGCAAGATCATGTAGGAAATATGAGTCAACTGATGGAAATTTTGTTCCCTATGCCTCTTTTACCAAATACTCCAAATCAGATAATGTATTTTAACAAGACAGTAAACACTGAAGTAATTTCCAGTTGACAAAAGTGGGAAAGATTTGACATAACAAAAGTGGGAAAAATGTGACATATCTTAGGTGTTGAAGTTTGCTGAACATGAATTTCTGAGTGCTGTGCATCACAATTTGCTCTGTTTTCTTGCCTGGCTCTTTCCAGTTAGCCCAGGGGGATTATAATTCCATTTTACTGCATTGTTATTACTTACCATTCACACAGGCTTAACAAAGCACTTGTGGATCTACATATTGATAGAAGATCTGTATTCTGCTGTTAAAAGTTTATACTTTCCCATATTTTTAAAAGTGTCTCAGTTTTGGGATTTTTACTTTCATCCGTCATTAGTCTGATTTTTACCACCAAAAACTAACTTACAGTTAATGTTTTTAACTTACAGTAATTTAAAAATATAGGAAAATTATCTATGCCTTATGTTGAGCACTTGAATATAAAAGCATCTCAGATTTCCTTATTTGCAAAGTTTGGCTTGAATATATCTGAGTTTCAGATTAACTTTCTAAATTGTAAGGTCCTTTGAAAGCAGACAAGTTGAAAGGAACTTCAGTACTGGTAAAAACATCCATCTGTGCCCCACAGTGGTTTTTTTTCTCTTCTGAAACTATACGATCAACTTTACACCTGGCAGGATCAAGCATGCTGCGTCACATGTACATCTACTGTCACTGAATTCCAGAAATACCTCTGATCCAGACTGGGTAAATTACTTACATGTCAAGATTCTGTGAAAATCTGTCGAGATGACAAATTTTGGCAAGGGCACTGCCCATCCAGAACAGCACTCTGAGAGATGTCAGCATGCCACCTCCTTGCCATGCCTGCTGCCCTCACCTCTGCTCACCCCTGTCCTGGCCAGTACACACACACAAGGACCTGGCACCAGACACACTGGACTCTTTTGAAAACGCAGTAACAAAAAGCAAAGCCATTCTTAGTTCAACCAGGTAGGATCTGTTCTGGCAGTTTTGTGGTGTGCTATAGGAAGAGAGTGTTTCCCACGTGTGGTAATAATGGTCCCTGGCTTTTCCCTGCAAGCCTTTACTCCTGACAACATTTAAATTTCTAGTTTTCTAACAATCAAATAACAGAGAACACCACCAGAAGGGGGTGGGAAATTCTGTCAAGGAAATGTCGGCAAATTTGGACAAATTCAGCAACGCTTTGAAATATTTATTTGCCATAGTATATTAGCAGCTTGAATCTACGTAGTTATTTGTATTATGTTAATTATTATTTTTATTTTTATATATTACTGCTGTATTTGACTGAGAAATAAGATGCAGAATGAAGCAGAAACCTGTCAGAAATTGTGGCTCTGAGAAATGACTGAATAGCACAAGCTATATTTAAAAATAAAATTGGAATCACATAAGTGTTTCTGAGAAACTTTACAGTATTTGCCAGCTCTAGATATAGGTAAGAAGGATAAAAACAACAATGGCACGTGGCTGGCCATTTTGCACTGATTTTGCAGCTACTGTTAAACCGTATAAATCTGCATTTTAATAACCTTAATCTAGTGGTTATAACAGTTCAATCCAAAAGATTTTGCAAAGTTTCTACATAGGCTTAGAGTACCTGCAGCTCTGCTTTCTTTCTGTAGTCTGAATGTGATCCTATAGATTGTGTCACCCAGTCCTGAAAGATGAAAATAATAGGTGAATAAAACAGGCACTGGTTAGTTAAATGTAAGCTGAACTCTCAAAACTAGACTGTATCTTTTACTGCAACATATAATGACTCCTGGACACTGTTATCATCTGGATTTCTGAATTATTGTAAAAAAACAAAAAACATTTCATTTGGAATCAGTACTTTTAACTTTTATACTCTGTTAACATCTAAAAAAATAGATCTGAAAATAGGTTTTTTTTGGCCCAGTAGTTAGAATTAAATTCTCCAGGGACATGTTATTTTAATTGTTTGCTTAACTTAGCTGTGAAATCTGACTTGCCTTTTTATCACACTCAAGCCTACACTTCAGTGCAGTTCCCTACTGCCTAGGTAACAGGGAATAGTGCACCTGATAATTTACTTCATTGGACTCCTAGTATTTTATGTTTTGCATGAAGGAAAGTGGCATCAGTATTTGGGTGTGCTGCATTAGAGCCAGAACAGGGCTTAAAGGTAGGAACTTAAATAATTGTAGTCTCTTTATGAACTATAAGCCAGTAACAGTCAACAACACTTTGCAGTTAAAGAAATACCATCAAAAGTAATGTTTGAATTAGTTTTGATTGTCTTTTTTAAGACATCACAGAGGACTTAAAGGACCATGACAGATAAATGCAGTCTTTAAACCTACTCATGCATTCTTAATGGACAGCCTGTTAATTTGAGGTCTAGGTCATGAATTTGAATGCCATTCACTAAACACCTCTTTGTCAACAAAAGCTAGTTTTCCCTTAGGGTAAATTGTAACTCATTAATTGTAATTAAATTAAACATATGCGACAACTAGAAAAACCAAGGTGTATGCTGTGAGGAGCATTGGCCTAGCAGTCCATGGCTGAGTTCTGGGATGTTCAGGGGTTTTGCAAGTCAAAAGAAAATAGAAGTCTATGGTTTTATTAACAGGTTGAATAAAGAGAGCAAGGAATAAATATCTTGCCTTTTTAATATGGTGGTTTTTTTAGTCGTGTTCCGTCAGATACAAATTGTAACAAAAATTTTTACATTAAAAGTCACTTGTGTTTTTTTGCAAATATAAGGCAGTGGTCATGCTATTCAAGACATTTTGCATCCTGTACAACAACCCTAAGAGGATATAACCAATTTAAAGCCTGTATTTACGTTTATAGTAGTGATTAAACTGTGTTAACAGCAGAGGCTTTTGTGTTTGGAAGCTCTGTATAATCCATCCTAAGATCCTAAGGTAAATCAGTTTGGTTGTCAAAGATGAGTCCCTAATGGGCAATGGTCCACATCACAAAGCCATCATGTAATTGCCACTATTTGGCATATTTGGCAGTTCCTATTAGGAGAGGCTCAGGACTGAGCTAGTACACTGAAGCGTTACATCATTGCAGATTGGAAGCAACAAAACAAGAATTGGGATGAAAAAGATATACTGGTTTGGATATGTTTTCAGTGAAAATGTGGAAGCATTTTTTTATTCAGGAGATTTGCAGACTTTTGCCAGGTTTTTGATTTAAGTATTTGGCTTTCAGGTTTTTGTAACATTTTCTTTTTTACAAAAAAAAATATATATTTTTTTCTTTCCAATTAATTTGCTAAAATTGTTCTAAATTCACTAAATGCTTCACACATTTTGGGTGAAAAGAATGTTTTATTAGAGTGTTTGGTCTGCTTTCGTGTGGAAAGATATAGTTGCCTGTGTGTTGTTGTGCTGAAGTCTGACACACATGAGGGGAGAGATACCTATGGTGCATACAGATGCTGGAACTGCATTTGTGATCCGAACAGTAAGTGGTTAACTTGAAGACTGAGGACATTCAGAAACAGCAGATAACTGACCTTGGATTTTTTGTTCAGCTGAGATATGTGCTTATAAAAATTCAGTTAACATGCTCTCTGCAGTTCCCTAGCTGCAACTCTGTTGGGAGCACATGTCTCTATTAAAACACGTGGGTTGTTTAGCATTGTTATTTGTATCAAAATCCCCACTGTGAATAGTCAAGTGACAAATATTAAAGTGGGGAACTATGTATAAACAGGAGTACTAGGGCCCCTCTGAAAGTGTTTGGAGAATGTTAGATGGAGTATAGGGGGGAAGATACACCTCATCTCTCCCGTGTGCTGTTTATTCTTAAGAAACCCGATAATAGGTGTAATCAATGAACACCCCAGTGTTGCAGATCCATGAACAACTGTACCTAAGGCTTCTTTCACATTACTAACTTTACAAGCCAAAGATCTCTCTTACCTTCACCACTGATCTAGTTGTGAGAAGAGTGTCTCATCAGCAATAGACATACCATTTCCAAAAGTTCTGACTCAAACAGACAGTTTGACTTAACAGACCTCCAGCACTGTAAAAAGGGTTTGAATCTCTCCCTGCTCTACAAAATGCAGGCTATCATTCAAGTGATATGAGCACATGGGAAATGCAAAGTCCCAAAGAAGGCTGCAGAGCAGAGGAAAGCAGGTAAGTATCATGTTTTCTTCCTTCACTAACATTAGAAACATAATCTTGAGAAAAAACCATTGCCTGGGAGCTAAGCAAGTCTTGATCCAAATGCTGGCTCTGTCACAACTTAGTCCTGAGGTCTTGGAGTTAATAAACCCACTACCACAGGGATTTACTTTTTCCTGCTTCGAGTTGCAATGTAGCAATGCTTAAATAATACAAGAATGATGGACAAAAAAGTAGGAATAATTCTTATAATTAAAAAAGTTTTTTTCAGATCATAGTTCA
>NW_009952711.1:6175860-6181040 GCF_000747805.2 Chaetura pelagica
CAGCAGGTACTACTTCTCTGCAGGCTGGATCAACTATGAGCTTTGTAGCGTATTTTGACCTTGGGTGGATGTTGCCTTGAAGCTGTCCATCCCTTTTCCCAAACCTTAAGATTTACCTGAACGTTTAGTTCTGTGGCAATGGCCCTTGACCAAATCTTCTTACCTATCCAGCAAACCATAGGCCTGTCAATCACAGTGACCTTTGTTACTGAAGATGACCTTTACTCATGAAATCGTCATTAAATTGGGACACATTACAATATTTAGGGTTTGGGTCCCATTTGCTTTGTTTTTATTGATTATGCGAAGAAATAAAAAATACCTGATTGGTTTTAGCCTATCTGGTCATCTCAAGAAAACCCTTTCTTTACCTCTGCAAATACTAGACATTCCATAACATGTATCCTGCCATTTGTAATTGCACCATGATGACAGTGATCATGGCTTTATCACTGTGGTCACAAGAAAATAATGGAAGTTCAGTAAGTGCAAACAAAATACCCCTTGCTGACTTCCTTAAGGGGTGCTTGTGACCAGAATCTGAAGTCAGGAAGGACTGCAGTGGACTGATGAAAGAGTGGTCACAACCTCTTCCCATCATCCCAGCCTAGTCAAAAACCTCCCTGTCCTCCCAGACTGAGCATGGAGAGGGGACAGCAGTGCACTGCTTCTGGTCTCATGTAATATATGAAGAACAGGAAATCATAGTTAGAGCTAGTGAAAGAAAATGGTTAACACTGAGAGAAAGCACTAATGCAAGTAATACATCTTACTCACAGGTTGGTGTTAGCTTGCTTGAGGGGGTCGACTCTCTGGCTGTCTGGCTATATGATTGTCGTTGTTAAGACCTGTCAACTATTTGTGATTTGATTAATTATGTGAGTGCTCTACTTCTCCATTAAATGAAGTTTTATGCAGGTACAACAGTGCCATGGGAGATCATTGCTAGGCTGTTCCTCCAGTGCAAGCATCTCCTGTCCAAAACATCAAGTCAGACATTAGTGAAAATGCATTTCAATTGGGGGAAAAAAAACACAAACCAAAACAAATAAACCTAGTAGGTCATTTCTGTGTCTGTAATAAGTTTGAGAAGCTATTTGTAACCAACAGTATTAACATTCCCTTTCATGTGTCAAGAATTGATGACATGTTTTTATGAGGGAGTGTGTTTTTGTATGTTGTTGTGTGCATATGTGCACCTCTTATTAGACTACTTCTCATGTCAAGAACTTATGTTTCATGGCAATTTCTGAGAAATCTAATGTTCTTTTCTACTATCTTAGTTTAGTATTGAGTGATCCAAAATAAGATACAAGTCTATGGAAAAGGAAAATATTTCTGAATGTGCAAAGAGAATATTAGCAGCCATTTTCAGTGATTTTCATAAAGATTCTGCAACAGCTACTAACATTGTCCCATAATGATGACAAATGGGGCCTTAAAAGAATTCATACTCCCAAGAAAGGTGGAACAGAAAATTTAACATCATGATAGCTATGTACAAGATAAAGGATGCCTTTCTGAGACTGCCCACACTTGCTGACCAGCCTCACCTGTAGGTGCAGCTGGAGGCCCTCTAGTAACACACTTCTACATTTCAAATGCTTTGGAAAAACTCATTTCTTAAAAGCAAAATAATAATAATAAAGCTAGCTAAACACGTCATCACTATCATAAATGTGAAATAATTTCCCTGGTGAATGGACACAAATGGAATTTCATGAAAACTCTGCCTTATCTAAGAGCTTAGGTATTACTCAGTATGTAACGCTGCTACATCAGCCAGCCAGGGGGACACAACCCAACCCTCTGCTCACCCTGCATCTCACAACCACCCTGGAACATGTCATGAATCCCTACAGGATGCCCAGGACTGGGGTTTGGGCACAGCAGTGCAGGAAACTATTGGGCCTGGGTGGCACCAACCAGCCCCAGCTGGCCCAGCGGCTGCTCATCAGCCCGGTCGGGCCTCAGCTGTGGCCCAGCAGCTCCTCAGCTGTGCACACCCCTGCCCGCCCGCTGGGGCCGGGCCTGCCTTCCCCCAACCTCTCGGGCTGCCTCATCACCACAGCCTGACCTGAGGGGGATGAAAGTTTCCAGCCACTGCCACAAATGGAATTTCATGAAAACTCTGCCTTATCTAAGAGCTTAGGTATTACTCAGTATGTAACGCTGCTACATCAGCCAGCCAGGGGGACACAACCCAACCCTCTGCTCACCCTGCATCTCACAACCACCCTGGAACATGTCATGAATCCCTACAGGATGCCCAGGACTGGGGTTTGGGCACAGCAGTGCAGGAAACTATTGGGCCTGGGTGGCACCAACCAGCCCCAGCTGGCCCAGCGGCTGCTCATCAGCCCGGTCGGGCCTCAGCTGTGGCCCAGCAGCTCCTCAGCTGTGCACACCCCTGCCCGCCCGCTGGGGCCGGGCCTGCCTTCCCCCAACCTCTCGGGCTGCCTCATCACCACAGCCTGACCTGAGGGGGATGAAAGTTTCCAGCCACTGCAGTAAAACGTGCAGCCCTGATGCCTGCCTGGCACGCGTGTGGCACGAGCCTCACGTCACCTCAGAAGTGGCGGGGGAAGGAAAGGTGTTAAAATTCTAAACCAAGCCCGGGTGGGCTTGCTCTGGCTGCTGATCTTAAGAAGGATCGCAAAACCGGGGCAGCAAATCCTGTCTGAACTGTGGCAGAAAACTCCAAACATTATCAGTGAGAGGAACCTCTTCCTTTCCTCAGATGGCACTGGAGTAATAACCTGCTCCTGCAAAGGTTGTTAGGAGACCCAACGAGCTAATGGATCTCATCAGGCCTCTCCCAGCACCTGGCAGGAAGGTACAAGGAGGAGCCTGTCAGGGGCTGTGATAGAAGTGTGGGGAGAGTTGTGTGCCCTTGGTTTGAGGGTGCTGCTGGGGGGTGGATGATAGTGGCCTCAAAGAGCTCGTTTGTGCCGTGGAGAAGTGACTTGATTACACAGCCTTGTGGCACCAGCCTGCTGCTGCAACTGAGTGGATTCTGCCTTGGTGCTTGCAAGAGTGAGCAGCGGCTGCTGGGCCTTATGTGAATAAGCTGAAGGGCTTGCTCTTGAGAGCTGTGCAAACCCAACTCTTCTTGCTTGCTCCTGACAGGCCATGTGGCCCCATGATGGCCCAGGCTATTCATCTCCCTGCAAGGCCATCGTGACTGAAGTGAGCAGCAGCCTCTTGTCTCCTCAGTCCTGCAGTCAGAGCTCTCTCTGTGTAACTTATGAGCTTGCAATAGTGGCCATAATGACTCTGGGACAGGAAAAGAAATGTTTCAAGGAGCAGCACTGACAAAAAAGGACAGATAAAAGGCATCTTATGCCATTCCATGGCAGACTGCATAAGGACACTTGAAACTCAAAGTGGCATGTGGTACCTGCTGGGCTGCCTGAAGAGAGCAGTTGAGACTCAGGTAAGAGACCTGGGTGCTGTGGGTGCTTGACTTGCTTCATATAATTGAATTGCCCTGGACTGAAGGAGTGTGCAGCTCTGTGCTGAAAATCTGTATGTAGGGAGGCAACTGAGGGCAGAAAATATTAAACAATACAGGGAATGTAGTGGAAATACTGGGAGCAGAACTTTGTTACATTTCAAGCTTCAGTATCACTCTTACGCTTTGATTTCTTTGTTTTTCTTTCATGATTGTTTGTTTAAGAAAAGCAAAGGCTAGGAAATTCAGAAGCTGTGAGGTATACTTAAAGTAAGGCATTTCACCTGTTGCTAGAATTCTTGTTTGCTGTTAAGTCAGGAGACAAATATTAAAAAAAACAAACCCTGATCTTCTTAGGCATTGATGCTATAGTACAGATTAAGGGTTAAGATATTAAACAGCAGAGTTATTAACTGTTTTGCATCTGGTTTTATAAATGAAGATGGTGGAGATTTACTTAAACTGCATCAGATGTCTAAGGGTAACAGATGACGAATTAGGAAGTGTGCAGATTAACACAAGTGATGATTAAGAAAAGCTTACAGCTTTAAACCCTATTAATGTTTCTGACAAATGACAAGTGATACAAGAAGGATATGCACAAATGTGGTTTCAAGGGGCACATAAGCAGGCAGAGCAAAGACTGCTTGGTTGGATTTTGGGTGCTGAACATCATTGCAAGGATAAAATTAACTTTTAGAAACTCCTAGATCTGTAGATGCCCTTCATCTATCCTCTTCCCATGACCTATTAGCTCTGAATTTATTTATGATCCGTCTACCACTGGTTGCACAGTATTAAAAAGTACTCTGGCCTGCAGTGTATTACCTGCTTGCCTAAGACTGCATAAAGTGAGAGTTGAAAGATAAACCTGGGTCATCTGGTTTCTAAATAACAAATAGGTCCTGTCATTGCACTTGATTCTTACTTTAGCTGTAATAAAAAGGAATTACAATGTTTTTGAAGAAATTGTTGCTTTCAGTGAGAAATACAAGAGTATGGCAGACATTTAACAGAATAATAGAAATATAAGGATTTCCTTTTACCTCTTGCAGTAGAAGCATCCCAGCATCTGAAGTCTTACAGCTAGTATTTGGTAACAGTCATCCCACCTCTTTTCTGGGACCTACTCTATAACTTCTGGAGAAAGCAAAAGGAGACTTAACCATAGATATGGCCTCAGAGCAAGGGGTGATGCTAAGAGGAGCTTTTTTGAATTTCAACAAAAAGAAATAAAAGAGGTTGTGAGCAAAAAAAGAAAAGTTTCTGGAGTTCTGGGTGGGAAGATGGACAACTACCTGTGCTTGGAGATAAAAAACCTGAAATAAAGGAGTGAAATATAAGGTATATGGGAAGAATAATTGAATCTACTACCCACTGAGCCTGGACATGAATACCATAAATGTAAGAGAAAAGGTAAGTGCAAGTAGTGAAGTGATGACTATCATGAAGAAAAGTGGGAAGGAGTTTGTGCCAGTGTACTGCTGGCCTTGGTCTGGAAATGTTGCTGAGAAGCAGGAAAGAGGGAAGCCCTACAAAAGGAATGGGGATGCAGTAAATTCTGGGCTATTGAACAAAAAAAAAAAAAAAAAAGATTGAGAAAAATATCTGATGCAGGGGGATATTTTGGTGCTAGAATAAACAATGCCAATGCAGGGTGAAATGCTGAGATAGGAGGGGATGGAGTGTATTCTTCCCTATCCTCATGGAAGTGAAAGAGGAATAA
>NW_009952711.1:6182147-6202481 GCF_000747805.2 Chaetura pelagica
GGGAAAGAGGAATAAAAGAGAAACCCAGTTATCCTGATGCTTTCTTTTCCTCTCCTTCTTTCCAAGGCTGGATAGTCTGCCCTACTTGATAAGTGCCCAAGGGCTGCACTGGCTTCTTTCTACCATTTCTCCAGCCATAAGCTTGTTTCCTCTACTCCCTTACTTGAGCTCAGTGCCCCCACTCTCATCCCTTTAGATTCCTTTTGTGTCTGAAAATGCAAAGTGAATGAGATTTGTGTGTTTGTGTTATTGACCATGCTAAGGTGTTTGGGGCTTTTTGTTGTGTTTTGTGAGAGAGACTTGGGGAAATGGACTCCTGCTTCCTCTCTGCTGGATGCTGGTTTATCTGGGTAAATGTGGGAACATGGAGGAAGCTATGTCAACTGTAAGGGTCACCAGTTAGTGGTGACTCCTGTCCTGGGGGCTAGAGGAGGGCAGAGGGTGGCTTTCCAGGCTGAACAGGAGGAGGACAAGACATGCCAGAGGGAATTGGGCTTCACTTTTTAACCTAGGGGTGGTGCAGAGTCTCTGCCTGCTGTTCAGTTATGGTGTAGAGATCTTTGCAGCTCCTAGCACGTGGATATAACTTGTGAAAGTAAATCTAAGGCTGTTCCTGTAGGAAAGTGAGTGCTATGTCATGGCAATGAACCACTAACTTGGATCACTGTCTCCTTTAAGGCTATGGATGTTTTTTGGTCTTGGAGAGGTAACAACTGTAAGCTCAGCTGCTGGGCTTTGAGAGTACAGCATTAGGAGACACAGTTGGCAGTAAAATTTTTTTGAGAAATAAGTTTTTAAACTATATTTTTTCTGCAAGAGTTGATTTAAAGGTGGGGAGGGAAGTTTGAAGAGAAAATGTGAGTTTGACTTTTCCATGTCTCAGTTTGCTCCCATTGTGGAGATAGTTGGAATGTGTTAAAAAGCTGAGGCAAAAATTCTGAAAGCTCCTCTAAAAAGGGCAATTGAAACTGAAGAGTAAATTACAATGCAAGTAATTTTTTTCTTTTATGTTATCTACAGTAAATCAGTACAGTTACAACTTGCCAACAGGTTTTCAATATATTTGAGCAGAAAGTGCATACGGGAGTGCCCCTGTTTTAATTTGAAGTCATGTTCCCTTCCTGTGCAGTGATGATTGTAGCGTCACCAAAGACTAGTGACCAGTAATGAATGTGTCGCACTCAAAGATCCCTCCAGGGTTCTGATTCAATCTTTTGAGTTATAGGATCAGGACAAAATGAACTATTTTTCAGGCTTGTAAATATGTGACAAATGACAGCGCAGGAACTATTGATTCCAATCACACTGATACAATGTTTCATAGTCAGGACAGACCTGCTTTACAAATTACTTGCAAGTTGAACAGCAGAGCCATACATAACATGCTTCAAACCGTATCAATCTTCTAGGGTGTTTCTGTCATGAGTTGCCTTCAGATTTGAATAAAGTGCTCAAAATTGAAATGTGAGCTTTAAATATTTTTCTGGATCAAGTCCATGCAGCAGTGCTTTGACTTGATGCTGAATCAGAAAGTGGGACTTGGGCCCATTATGGGGCTTTTGTACATCAGTGAGCACACAGTGTCATTTATCTAATGCTGGCAATGTTTAAAATGCCTGTAGATGTGAATAATAGGCCCTCCTCCATGTAGAGATTGTTACTGCAGTTATTGCAGTACAAGAAATCTCTAAAGATGAATCCAAGACACCTCAGCTGACTGAGGAACCGGTTAATTTTGGGGGGAATTCCTTTTAAACAGTAGGTGCGGTTAGAAAATTGTTACCCTTTTGAAAAGGAGAGACAAGAATGAACAAAGAAATTATACTGATTAAACATGTTGAATATACAGTTTTCTTCAAGAAGATGCTCAGAGGTGACAACTCTATGTGGCAAGTTAGTGATGTCGCTTAACATGTTAATGAAAACTCTCTACGTGCTATGGTAATGAAGGCAATTTAGTAAAATAAAAGAAATATATGTAGTCCAGTATCTGTTGTATAAAAATAGTTTTTTTGGTGGTAGTCACTTGTTATAGCTAGGAATCTACAGTATTGATAATACTTGAAATCTCCCTCTGCTGTATAGCAAAGCCAAATGAAAGCCAAAAATAGAACATAGTTTTTATAGTTAGTGGTAAAATCACAGGAGGTTTAGAAAAGTTCCTTTGATTAACTCATTATAGATGGCCTATAATGCTTTTAAGTGGGATATGACTAAATAGCTTCACCTGAGAACAGTTCTTGGTTATTAGCAGTCACCATTCAAAGTTAGTTGCAGCAGGAAAACAATAAAAAGAAATATCCATGTTACTAATGAATTATTATAGTGCACTTTTGTTTGCAGAAAGGGATACAATAATTTGAGTTATGTAGCTATTCTTTCTGTTGCCTGGCTTGCTGCCGTTATCCAGAATTCAGCCTTATTTCACTGTGCTTATCTTATACTCACCTTAAAGGAAACCCTGTGTGATGATTTATTACAGACCTTTTTCCCTGCTGCTTGAAGGAACAAGCCATATGTGTACCACAAAGGTATGATAAAAAGCTTTACAGTGTTGTCTGCAAGGCAGATCTAGACAGTTATTACAAAGAGAAGCTCTTGTTTTAGAAGGTACTTCCACCGCTGAGCTGTGCTGGACCAGCTATGATGTAGTCCTATCCCTTGCTTCACACCCTTTCCCCTCCCTCCTTTTCATCTGTTATTTGTTAAAGTGTGATGGTACAACCAATCTGCCAGTAGAAAGTCAAGCTTGTGGCAAGGCTGTAATTAAGTAGGATTTTGTTTGACTGCATAACTGTATCAAACAATGTCATTGGCTCAGTCTACTCAAGCCAGGTCAAGCTTCATCTACTGACCTCACTAAGTGACTTCCTGGTCTGGAAACTATTTTAACAGCAGCATGCTGCTAAATGCTACAATTGCCTGCAGTTTATTTGGCTGTGCAGGCTACAGGTACAACCCAGACAAAGGAGTAAGAATTCAGCTTTGCCAAACCAGGCTTGCAGCTTCCCAAGTGATTTTTTCCTCAAGCTGGAATCCATTTTTTTTACTGCTTCACTGGGTTGATCAATGGGTCCCATTTGATGATAATATTGACTTAGAAAACTAGCTCAGAATGTCAGATGAAGTTTGTACTGCTCCCGCCTACAGGAGGCAATGGTAATCATCAGTACTTTATAGCAGAGCAAGAGCACAAAATGGAGAGGTTTTATTTAGTTCTTTTCTCAGTCTATAGTAAGATGCTGTTCCAGTGCTTTGTCATGGGTTTAGGGAAGCACTTAATTGCAACTTTTCACTAGCTTCTGTTACTGCCTCGATGCATGTGCTTGCTCTTCTTTAAGTGGCAAGGCCCACAGTTTCTAACCTGATATTAACAGATAAATCTGTCTGCCTGGTGTCATATGCAGCAATTGTGACATTTCATGTTTGCATTCATATTTCAAGAGGGGAGGTTCACTTAATACCTTTTTGTTTCAAACAGCAAGTGAGAAAAAGGTAGCATGTTCCAAATCCTCTTTGCAAAATACCTGTAGGGGTTAGAGTAAACCTCAGGAAAACAATTTCAAGTATTGCAGGTTCTTACTGCTGCCTCAGTCAAGTCAAATCCAAATTTGGCATTGCTGTGATAATCTACATTTTATGTTAGCTTGTAAAAAAAACCCTGAAGGATGAGAATAACTTACATTCTCCAGTTCCCTTTGAGTTGTCTGCTGGAGTTTAACACTCCTGGGTTTCTTTGTCTTTGAATGGCACAGTACACAGGGTAATACATACTGATGCAAAAGCATAAAACAGTGGAAGAAAACCAGCTGCTGTGGCAGCTCTGTAAACAAAGGGATTAGACTTAGCTCCAGTTTTCCACACTGCTTTGGTCATTGGGCTGATACATTGGCAGAGTTCACAACATGTATAAACCTGGTGAAAAAAATGTTTCTGGTATATCTGTGTGAAATCTATGAGAAGGGGAGGTAGAGCAAAGCTGTGACTCTTAGCTCCTGTGTTCTCATACTGACTCCAGCTGAGAACTTGCAGGAAAACCACAATTAAGCCTTTTTCAACTTGCAGCCTACAGAGTGTGTATGGCCTGTTTGCTATGTGTACTCTGGTTGGAAATGTTGTTATTGAAAAAGTTCTGGCAAAACTCAGGAGCAGCGGATGGCTTCTCTTACTAACCTGTGCATCTTTTTCTGAATAATTAAGGTTGTCAGAGCGTAAAAACCTTTCATTTTTATCTCAGGACTGTTCTCAGACAAGTTTAAAAGGGGAAATGCTGAGAAAAACTTTACCTCTTCATCTTGGCTACTGCATTTAAATCTTCCCTGAATTGTATATGATATAGCTGAAGAAAAGTTTAAATACTTGACAGAAATTGGAGGAAAAACAAGAAAATCTGTTCAGTTTAAATGGTCAGATCAAGCGAACTGCATCAACTACAGCTTTTCTACAATTAAAGAAGAAGGCAACAAGTATTGCTCAGTATCATTCTGCTGCCAGGATTTTATAACATTACTGAATGATCCTACTATAACCTCTGGATCCTTAGCATTTTTCTCCACTCGGAGGCAATATTTTTTTATTATCAGTGAAAACATAAAATATTATTTCATTTATAATTAGATATGTACATCCTCAAGTGCCTGCTATGTTTCATTAACACTGAGTAATGTCACCCTTCTAACTGATGAAATGCCTCCCTAATAGAGCAATATTTTTGAAAGACATAATAAAGTGGCCTTTAAGTATCCAGTACCTGTAAATTCATCACATATTTTAATTTTAATGGCATGAAGTCCAGTAACACTCTGCTCATTCAATCAAGACTTTTCAACTGAGAGGAAAATAATTTGGCATGACTCGTTCTCAAAATTCAAATGTTTTTCAGTTTACTGTTTCCAGAATCTTGTAATATGTGTATATATTGTTATTTTGTTCGGTGCTTAAGGCAAGCTTGTGTGCATGATATTGCACAAATAAGTAATGTGCCATTATTAATAGCCTGCTTTTTAAACCATATCAAACAACTTCTCCCAGTGTGAAACAAATTAGCTATTTGGGATCTAAACCAGAAATCATTGATAGATCATAGTCAGGTCTTCAGGGTTAGCTTGAATCATAGTTCTAGAGGTGAAAGGTCAGAACTTCAAATACTTCCCAATTCATTATTTCCTTTCTTAATAACATTCACTTGGTTCCAGCTGTTACTACTTCCAAGCCCAAATGTGTGACCTTGTTTGATAAAGATTTCATTCAGGAAAACCCATGTGCAGATTATCCTTAACTTTGTAGCTCAAGCAGTAAATGATCAAGGCAATAGCCAGGTCACTGGTGTGCACCACGCATACACAGCCATCCACTGCAACTTTGTATACATTAAATCCTGATTAAGTCAGGGTAGGATAGGAAAAACTCCCTTTGCCCTTTCGTAATGAGCTATTTTGAGTCTCTTGAACTAAAATTAGCTGAAAATTGAAGGACTTGGGATGGATACCTGCTGAAGGGAATTTTCTCATCCCATTCATGGGGACAAACTATTCCTGTGCAAAGACAAGTTCATGGTCTACAGGCTGTATTGGTCTGCAGGTGTTTGTAGATGTTTCCTCTTTAGAGGCATGTCCAGGAGTATAAAGGACATTAGTAAATTCCAATAATCTCTTCCTGGCAGAATGGGTCCCCAGGGGACCAATCCAGTTGGCATATGTTAGAATATCATCTTGTGTTTTATGAGGTTGCAAAGTCCAGGCCTGTGACTGAACTGGCTGGGGTGGTCTAGCCTGCTCTGCAGAGAATGTGATGCTAATGGTTATGCCTTCAGGAATCAAGGTTGGTTTGGTAACTAGTAGTCTCTTAAAGTAGCATTTTGTCACTTGTTAGTGTTTTCAGAACCTTAATTTAATCAATAATTTACAAATGGCTGGAATTAAATGTCAAGTGAAACTTCAAAATCTGGATAAATACATTAACTTTAAACAGAAGCTCTTTCCTATTTCAGGTAAGAAATTAGTGTTTGGCCTTCTCTAATGCTGTTTTTCTTTCAAATGGTTTTTTTATTCCCTCTTAAAATATTTCGTTGTTCTTCTGACATCATGATTTGTAAAAAGAAAGCAGGATATTTTGGTGAAGTTTTATTTTATTTTGCTCATTTCACTCTCAATCCACCAGTCCCTAAGACGACTCTCCTGTGGTGCAGTGCAACCCCTGAGTGCAATGGCTCTTGCTTCCTCCTTGGGAAATTTTACTTGGGTAACAGGTGAAAGCACACCTGTGGCCTGGATGCAACTTCCACCTGGAAATTCATTGGATGCCAACAAAACATTGAGTTGTCCAGAGATAACCCTTCATTTACTTTCCCAAAAAGGACTTGTAACTCTGTTATTGGCTAACTTCTGCCATAATGTTTGTCTACAAAACAAATATTGTTTGCTCTTAAAATCTTGGCCACTTCTGGCTGTTTCTGTTTAAAGTCCACATGTGTCTTTAGTACACAGGAACTGTCAGAAATCAGTTTCATGAGCATTTTTGAGTGCTCATTAATGAGCTTCTCATTCTTAAGCACACTGAAAGAATAAAATGTGCCCAAGTAAAAAGAACTACTAGCATATGTTGCTTGATTTTTGAGAAAAGTAGTGAATTTTTTTCTCTCTGCTGAAGACTTTGTTAATGAAATGTTTTTTCTCAGATATACTTTTATGTGATCAGTTGAATGGGTAATTCCAGGTCTGCTGCTGCCTTTCAGTATGTTTTGCCTGGCATGGCACCCAGAATACTGTTGGTTTACAGTTCAACATTAATTCTAGGGAGTAGATAACATTGTTTTTATGTTACAGTGCTATAATACTTCAATTGTTTTTCCTCTTGTTTAGTATATTGACTCTAGAGACAAAGTGAATGAAATTTGGCTCTAGCTTTGTGAAGCAAAAACATAAAGTGCTGTTGGTCAGTGGTGATTGTAGACATATTCACAGCTTCATAACTAAAAGTTGCATAATTTGAAAGAGACCAGAAGGCTATTGAAACATATGGTAGGTCATTCTGATTGACCTTACAAGCATTCAAAGTGATTTCAGGGCCAAACTTTAATCAATAAATACAGTTTCTCTCCAGAATAAGTTTATTTCTGTCACTGTTGGGAGGTAATCTGTGTGCATCTTATCAGCGCTTCCAGGTTTAAAATTTTTGATGCACATTGTGTTCTCAAGCTGAAACTTAGGATGTGACATTGCATTGCACATAACAAGAGTTGAGGTCAGTAGACAAACAGGGCAAAGCTCATGCACATGGTCATTGTAAATTGAAACACCAACATGCTTAAATTTGTGTATAAGCTATTTATTCTTTCACTATGAGAAAAGTATTAAAATATTAATATAAGTAAAACAAAAAATATTCCAGATTAACAACAAATGAGTGTTATAAATCTCTTCAGTTCTGATCTCTACAGTATGCAGTATTCCAATTTGTTTAACTTCTGAGGGAGAATGTGGTAGAACAATACTAGGAATAGAGTCCTACTTGAGTGAAGTAGAAATTACAAAATAAAACAATTAGCTTAAAAATATTTAAAACTGAGGTTAAACAAATCTTGTAGGTTGTAACTGCTATTACTGCAAATCCTGTTTCTGTAGAACGGCTAATGGTTTGAGATACTGAGGAAGCAATATCGGGTTTGAAAATTTAAACCTTGAAAACAAATTAGTGGAGAAGTTAAGGCTACATAATATTTCTATAAATTAATTAGTCTGTAAAAACACACTAGTGCAAAGACTTTAAAGGAGTCTTTCTATTCATTCAATTCTATTCATAATGGGATTATTCTAGTGTACACTATAGAAAGGATTTTCTATGCATCAGCTGCTACTGTATGACCATACATAATTGGGTCTAAGTGCTTACATCAGCTGCCTATTATGTGAAATTAATTTTTGGAACATATGCTGTTGTATTTATACCATTGTTGTTTCATGCTAGATTAATTCTTCAAGGGTTATAATCACATGACACTTATCATTTTAATTATGCCTCTTTAGTTGCAACATATGACAGCTTTTGACTTCTCACCCTCTCCTTCTGCATGTGTGACAGATAAAATTATTAATAAATGCCTGTTTATTATGTAGTTATGCTGTACATGTCCACAGGGTGTAGGCTGGCCTCATGTATTTTACCCAGAGTACAGTGTCAGCAGAGCCTTTGTGGTTTGCTAATGAGCTAAATCCTGCTAACACCACACACACTCTAAACTGCCAAAAGCCCTTTACACATTCAAACAGATACAAAGACTCAGCTGGATCCTTTGTATAAAAGATTAACTCTTTATTCCAATTAAAGATGAGCTGGCCTAGCTTGGTCCAAGCAATTAAGAACTGTAAGTAATGAACAAAATGATGGGTTAGGTGGTTTCATAGCAACATCCATCCTTGTGATACTAAATGGGTAGTTTTTCAGAATTTGAATGTGATAGGGAGAAGTTAGATCTTCATGCTGGTCTCTGAGATAAGACTCATCAGACATCCTGGTTTTGGTAAGACTCATTTCTAGCAAGAAGTTGGTTTTGGCTGTAAGCAAAAAAAAAAAAAGCAAATATTCTGGGATAACTTAGTACACTTAAACCCTGATATTCTCTACACCATCACTTCCTACTGAGGTCTGAGGTGCACACTACTTCATTTTATGTCATCAATTAAGGGAAATATTATTAGTAATTTTAAAACACTTTGGCTGTTAATATAAAAATGTAAACTGCTACCTTCAGAACCTGCTGGGCCAGTTTTCTTACTTTACCTTTTCCTTTAATTTTCTTTCATTATTCAAACATCTGAAAGTAGCTTAGTACATATTTTGTTGAATTGTTGTCTTAGTTCAAACTGACCATGACATCGTCATGGTCAAGAGCAGCTGACTATATTCAGGGGAAAGGAGGAGCATGGACACAGTGCTGCTCACTATGTGAAGAAACTAAAATGCCTTCTACAATCCTTTTCAGCAACAGTAGCACTTGAGTGGCTGTTGATAATAGGCAATAGCTTTCCAGGCAGAAGCTTTTTAAGCACATGGAGATAAATGACATTGTTTTCCAATAGTCTGTCTCACTTTGTGCCCAGTGCCTCAAGACCCTTCTAAACTCCTGTGCCTGAACTTCACTGCAAGCAACAGGTAGTTGTATGCCAATGATTGCAGGTACAAACTTAGAGGGTAAAGGGAACAGATTTTTCTGATCTATTTAGACAGCTGTTAACTGTGTAGCCAGAGGGATGTCCTGGCCATCCTTGCTCTCAGCCCACCAGGGCCATCAGTCTTCAGTGTCCACCTGCCTTCTAGCTGAGCATTCTATGGCCTGTGTGGAGTGGCAAGCTGGCTTTCCCATTTCCTTATGGTCCACTGTTAAGGGAAGAGCTTGTTCAGATTTAATACCCAGCCCAAAGTAGGAAAACCTAACAATCTTTATTTTTTTTAATAACTCAATATCTGAACAAAACAAAACAATATTTTAAAAGCTACTTGACTTACCAAGTTTCTTGGTAAAGCAACTTTTAAATAATTTGTCTGTCACGAGCATTAAAACAGCTCTTGACACAGACTGGACAAAATATCCTCGTGCACATTGTATACGCTTTTAAGAAGGATAAAAACAAAGTTACATAAAACTACAAGTGATTTGGCAGCCTTAGGAAAAATGTACCTTGTGAATTAAACACTACTTTCAGTGAGACATTTTTTTATCTCAAAACATAGACTAAGGTTATTTGTTCTTTCTCAAGACCTAAAATGGCTACTCTTCCAGGTAAACTTGACTTAGAAGGATAAAAGAAAGCAAAATTTTTCCTAGTGCAATACCATTTCAATGAATGGACTTGCCTGATCTGAAGGAAACAGAAGTTTGTGTGTCCTGCTAGTATTGAAGTTAATTCTACTGTAGATGCTGAGAATACTGATGAGATGACAACAGGCTTTCAAAACTGTCACTAATGGGAATTAAACATCTAGACTTTTTTTTTTTTTTAAATCCCACTGGGCATAAACTACTGTGTTAAATGTCTAAATATCATCTTTTAAAAATCTGGCCTTCCATAGGTTACAATCAGTGCAAGATGCCTGTAAAATTAAAATCTAAGATGTCTTAATACTTTCAGGGCTGTACATAAGTCTTTGTTAACTTTTAATGAGACTAAGGGTTTTTTGAAACTGTTTGTGTAACAGGAGTATGTTTTTGTGACACTCGATTATCTTATTTTATAACCACATAATCAAGTAGTAATCAAGTAGTAGTTATTTGAACAGAATAACCTTCCCAATGCATCACTTAAAATAGATCACTGGCATCTGGGGGGAGGGCTGGTTTTCTTGTTCTTGCTTTGCTTTTTTCACGTGTTCTGTTTTTTCACCTCCATAACCTTGTCTGATGGGCATCCCTCACATTTACAATGCCTGATGTGCTTCTTGACATCTGTTCAATTTGATTTTCTATAATTTCCATTGATGCCCCTGTTTTCCTGCCATTAAACTAGTATATTGCCCAGCTGTATTCTGGGTCAAGAATAGGCAATCTTTTAAACCTAGTATAAGGTGAAATATGACTGTGGAATGGGAAAGGGAGGAGGGGGAAAACAAGGATTATAAAACTGACTGAAGGGCTGTCTGTCCTCGAAAGGGAAGGTGCATGGTTTATCTGGGAAAGTGGAAGAGAGTGAGGGTGCATGTATATTTAAGGAAAGAGTATAATATATTTGCTGGCACTGGAAAGCTGTGCATCACCAGCCACTTGAAATTCTGTGTCTATAGTTGAGATGAATACAAGCAGACAATATCAGCCTTCCTACCCCACAGTGACTAGCCATTGACCTTAACCTTGAAGGAAAGGGGCACTCTCACTGGGGGAATTGCATGCTTACTCAGCCCTAAGCCACATCTGAGCCAAAGCTGCCAATTTTGCCAAATTATGTGTGATGCTTTTGAAATGTGGACTATTGTCCACCAGGGACTAAGCTGAAATGACCAAATTCATTTCACTTAGGTTTTCAGTAACAATAACATTATTTAAAAAAAATACCAACTATAAAACATTTATCATTCTGGTTTTATTCATCTTTGTCATTTACTTATGTTTCATGGTAGTTTGTAAAAGGTAGTGAAGTTAATGTCCCATTATTTCAAACCCCCAAGGTTAGATTTTCAGGCTTAAATTGAATTTAAAAACCACATGTATAGTTAATTTGTACATTAACAAAATTTCTATCAATCACAAGAGCCTTGAGCTCTTGCAGACTTTCTCATGTTTTACTGAAATCATTAATAGCTGAAAAAGAGCCTAGAGATACTGAGACAGGTACTCTGAAATGCCTCTGATTTTTACTTTTTTTAGAAAACCTGACCATTTTCAGGGACTTTGCTAAATCATCTGGCTAAGTTTTAAAATGGTTGCTTTGTCAGGAAATCTCTTTTTTACTTTGAGAAATTGTTAGAATGGAGTCTCATGTTTTCCTGGAAACAGTGAAAATCCATCACAGAACTCATTGGTCTTTGAGAAAGAATGATAATGTGTTTTGTGTTAGCATTTTTTTAAAAAATCGCATTCTTGTTCAAAGTAATGAGGTTTTAGGGAAATCCTCCTCTTTATTTGGGTTTGAAAGGAAGCAAAAAATGCCCATACAACAAAAGCTGTGCCACAAACAGTCCAACACGGGTGGAGAATGATGATACCAAGTATGTTCTTTGAGGCCTCTGCTTTGAGTCCTCACACGTTTGGCCGCTCGCAGAGCCATAAGTTTGTAAATGCTCATAAAGCTGCCTCTCATCTTGACTTGAGCTGCAGAATTAGAGACAGCCTTAAACTCTGTCTTGCCTCAGCACTCTCTAAACCTGTTTGAGGCCACACAAGCTCTGAGAAATCAATTATTTGATAGCCTGTTCTTCTGTGGTCAATTGCTTGCAGCACAAAACTAACTTTTGGCAGAGGTGAGGATGAACAGACACAGACCAAATGAGTTTGTTTTGGACAAAGAGTGGAATATGGGAACTACCCTGAAATAACAGAGACTCTAGAAGATCTGTCAATGCTTTAAAAAAAATATTAAAAATTGGTTTTGTCCTCAAAACTTTTTCCCTCTTACTAAAGGCCACACTGTTGAAATACACTGGTTTTTTTCTGGAGACCTTGCTTTGCTCTGAAGCAAAAAGCTAATAACCCAGCTGACAACCAGGCAGTTGTAGCTGTTTGTGCAATTATTAATGGAAATGCTCACACCTTTACTGACCTATTGCCTGTATTCATGTTTCCAGAAAATTGTACCTGAGTAAAGTTGTTTACATACCATCTTGCCTGTTTCCTCTTACCAGCTACATTAGTTTCTTGCACTTGTGTTTTGTATGGTGTTTTTTTTTAGACTAACTTCTAAGAAGAAAGATATATGGCTCTTTGTGGTAGTCAGCCTTTAGTGATGAGAACACTGCCCAGGAAAAAGGGTGCCCAGGCCACTTCTCCAGCAAAGCAGCAAAAACTACTAATTGTGACAGGAACTTTCTGAGAATTGATGGGTCACCTCTGCTGTATTTTATGGTGTATAGTGTGTCTCTTTTCATGTGAGGAGAAAACGGATACAATTTATGTCACTTTGAAAGCTATGCAAATATAGTTTTCTGATTTTTAATGTGTAATTATTTTAGATTTTGGAAGAAAACTGGAAATAAATTACCTGCCAAGCATTTTCAACTCAGTTCATTTCAAAGCCAACTTAATTTTCTTCTAACCATTACCAAGAAAATTAAATTGCCCTCTTGCTGGTAATAGCACTTCTTTGCTGCATTACTTAACATTGTGGTAGGACTGAAAATTAATCTCCTTTTACAGCTTTAAAACACCTTGACAATAAATATGTAGCTGTCCTTTGAGTCAGTTTTGTCTTAGGAAAGCAAGTGTTTATTCATAGCATTGTAGAATGGTTAAGGTTGGAAGGGACCTTAAATATCATCTAGTTCCAACCCTCCTGGTATGAGCAGGGACACCTCCTACTAGAACAGACTGCAAAATGTGTTGATCTGACATTGCTCATCCTGGTCAGTTGCTAGGGTACATGAAGATCCACCAGTCCTTAAGCAGCAACAGATCCAGCAGCAGCCAACACATGCTCTTCTCTGAAAAGTCTCCGGGTTTCATTGTGTGGTCGACTCTGTGCACTGGGCAGTGACGGCCAGTAGGACTTTGGGTATCTTGAAGGAGTTGTGTGAAGCTCTGGGCAATGGAACAAAGCACCCTATCAGAAAATGTATTTTAGTAAAGCTTGCAGGGGAATCTTCCTGTGTTTCTGAGTGCTGGAAGTCTTATTAATCAGATGGTCAATTTTTTTCTGCTTGATATTACCCTAAGTTGTAACATAATCCATATCTATACCTTAAAAAAAAAAAAAAAGCTACAGAGATGCAGTAGAAGGAGCAGGAGAATATGAAGGAAATGTAATTTCATACCCATCATTTTTCATCATTAAATTATACTGGCTGAAAAGCTTCTATCTATCCCCATCAGAATCTCATTACAGGTCAACTTGCAAAGTAAAGTAATACTCAGTAAAAGTAAAAGTGACAGAATTTCTGAGCTGGCAGATGGCCCAATTCCACAATTATTCACCTTAGATAGTAGTCATGTGAATAATACCAAAAAACTTGTTAGTGCCTTACCAGCAAAAGTGATTAATTTACACAACTGTGTGCTGAAGAAATGGTTCTTTGCAATTTGGGAGGGAAGAATGTACTGTTTTCTTGTTTATTTTTATCAACTGAGAGATGGTGAATAGAAGGATGGCCATACCAGGATGGTCCTGAGGTGATTCTGTTTTGGGGCCACTAAGAGGAACCAAAAGCAGATGCCTAAGAAATAGTAGCAGGATGGGGGAAGCATATAGAGATATTTCACCTGATCTATCCTGCTGTGATTTGTAGCTTAGAGAGGCTAATGTGATACCTTTTCTATTCAGCAGCTCAATAGAGATTTTTCCCATGAATTTGCATTGTTGCATTTTGAACTTTTGTACCTATTGCTAACTATAAATAAATGATAACATTTACTTATTCATAATAAATGAGAACATTTCTTAATCTGTTTTCAATCCAAATGAAACCTGCTGTATAATCGGCAAAACTATTTTGCCTGTACAGAAATATCAATTAATTTAAAAAACTTAACTGTACCCTATAAGAAAGATTCATGGAGCACATCCAAGGAGGTTGGTGACCTCTGATATTGCCTGCCTCTGACTTGTTCTCTGGAACTGGGGGACAGCACTATGCAAGCATGGCTATTGAACAGTTTTTAAATGGGTAAACAAACCTTACATTTTTCTGTGTAATTGAATGCTAGAAAAGCATAAAAATAAGCAGAGTTCAGGAGACACCATGATTTGGAAGACATTGAACATTTCAATCTATAATGCTCTCTAATCTGAGATAATTTTGCTTATAATATTTTAGAAAGTAGAGGAAAAAATCTCAAATTGTTTCTAAGGAAAAATATGCTTCCAAGGAAAAAAAGGAAAGATAATTCCAGGGGGAAAAAGCTTCTAAGATGCTATTTCAAAGATTTTGGCTAATACTGGTTTTAGTCTGTTTTACAGATTAGATTGTGTATATGTGCTCATGTGTACGCATATGATGATTTTTGTTAGCATCCTACAGAAGTTTCTGTCTTTGTAGAATCTTGCTGATTCCCTCAGGTCTGGTTTCTTCTTTGAAAAAAGTGAAGGTTCCCCAGAGCTCTGCTGTTGGTCTACAAAGCTGGTTGCTCCCCCAGAGCTCTCCAGCTTCCCCATAGGATTAAAGCCACTTGTCTTTAGGGTTTTGTCTGACTGAAGATGTTGAAGGCTTTCATGTCTACAGCCAGTGAATATTCACTTTTATTGTAAGGATTATTCTTTGCCTTGCTTGGCTTACTACTTTAGACACAGACTGCTTTTCCTCACTAAATTTGACTGTAGATTAATTGGCTCTTCCTAGAAAGAAATAAAGACAAAACAGTAATAATGCCTTTGTCATAAAATAATATAGTCTCTGGCATTTTTTCTTACAGAGTATTCTATTAAAAAAAAAAAAAAAAACAACACAACAGATTGTCTGCCCAGTATTTTAGCTTCACTTGAATCTTTAACACTCCATAGTATTCCTATAAAAGGCAGCAATGCTAACTTGTATTTTTCAGTTTTCAGTGTGCCAAAATACTTTTTTTGGGGGATGGTTCTGTCTGCTTCTGGGGGTACTGGCTATTTGAGTCTATTCTTTGACAGTTGCTATTCCTTCACCTAACTGGGAACATTTTGCTGAAAATATATTTTCATTTAATGTCCTAGTTGTGAATTTTAAAGAAATTTGAGATGCCTTGGTTGCTTCACTTTGTTAAAATTATGACTGTGCTTTTCTGCCTTTTCTGGGATCTTGAGAAATAAGCCTAGTTTCTGACAAGTTTTGCTTCTCCAAAAAGCCTTCCATCCCTGGAGGGCCAGTGTAATGGGGAATGCTCTCCTTCATAGAGCCTGCTCTTTGAGCTTCGCACCCTAGCCAAGCTCAAAACTTCCTTGTCATGATCTCTGGCCCTGTGGGTTGGCTGGGGATATCTTCTGCATGATTCAAAGCATGAAGCAGAGAATATTCATCTCTCTGTCTTAAATGATCACATTACTCTAAGATAGATGAGATATTTTAACTGCCTTCATTTTTCAGGGTATGGCTCCTTCATCTGTTTCTATCATTTTCCTTGACAGTGCCAAACACCTCTAAATCAGGAAATGCAGTGATTAAATAGCCCCTTTTTTAATTTGGTAGTTCCCAACAATGATGGAGCTTTGCAGAGAGGCAAGAGTGACAATGTGTAGAAAACAGAGGTGTCTGAACTCAAGAAGGACCAGCTCACTTAAGGGCTGCTATTGTGTAAAGAATACACTGACAAACAAAAATGTAGGTGCGTGGGCAGACCTGGTATAATGTAGAGTCACTGGGTCCCTGCTTCCTGATGGATCCTGTGTATCCATGTAACATCTCCCAGGAGAGAGAATTTTACAAGGAGGTAAGTCCCACTCACACTGCAGGGCCCTACCAGGTTTGTTCTCAAAAAAGCCTTGCTTCAAAATCACCATCTGCAACTCTAGCAATGAATTCAATACTGTACTGATGAAAAGTGGAACACTAAAGCTAATCTCTTCTTTGCATTTATTTCTTTGGGACATAAAATTTCAGGCATCTAAGCATGTTCATTTTTGACCTCCATTTAAAAAATAACTTTTGCTGGTAGTATCCCATCTGAGTTATTGACTGCAAAAAAATTATGAAATTTTCATTTTGGGCTTATTTCTCATAATCAGTAGAAATGCAGCACTTTTCCTCAGTTTCAACTTCATAAGCACACATTTGAAATCAACGTGAAGAAATTGATGTCAAAGCTGAGTGAATTCAGTAAAAGTTAATCCGCTTTATTAAAAAAAAAACCAAGATTGGACTTTTTTGGTTATCAGAGTGGACTGTGCTGAATCCCATCTGTATTTGAGACAAAACATAAAGCATTCACTCTAAGCTACTTGGAGTGTCTCTTCAGATTAATATTGAAGTGTTAAGGTAATGGGGTTTTTTGCTTGCATATTCAAGATCTTGAGCCATTTGCAGAGACAGTATTACAGCACAGCTTTTCGGGAACTGGAGCTATTCACATCAGCTTCACATTGACACTGTTGTGTTGCTCCCTGTATTTAGTGTTTACTGATAAAAAAACCAAGAGGTTTATTTCCTGCACCACAGTGTACATAAACTGTATCTGCAGATTTATTCCAAAGCAACCATTAAATTAGTGCAGTAGCCAGATGCTCCTTCAAACACTAAAGCGATGCTCCCTAGTGAACAGGGCAAATGTTACCTGTATTGGATCAGGCTATAGGTTATTGTTCCTTCTGCAATTAAATACAGACAGCCTTCAAATTCAAGCTTATAATAGCTGATCTGGAAATATTGGTGCCTGTTACTGGGTTCAACTTTGAACACTTTCATTGGCTTAATTTATCTCAGACTCCCAGGTCTCTAACAAGAGACCAGAAACTCAACTCCAAGAGTACTTTCTGTCTTGTCTTACTGATTAGTTTTAAAGTAAAGCAACTAGTTCTTCAGAGATATAGATGAGATTGTATTTTAACTGGAGAAAATGATAAAGACTAGTAAGGTTTTTTTATAAGTAAAAATGATGGGCTCATTCTTGTACATGCGATCAATCTCAGTTTCCTTATCAGTCATGGAATCAGTTTGACTTGATGCATATAAGCTACTATCACTTCTCCAGATTCTGCAGAAGGAAGTTAACTTTCCTGTACTGTTCTTTAGCATATATAAGTAGATTTTGCTCTATTTTTCCTTCAATGCCTGCTAATATAAAAGATTACAGGCACATAGCACAAGGGAATAGAAAATGAAAATGAGTACTAAAATGAGCCTGAATACACAGAAAGCAGAGTGGTTTAAAAAATGTTATCTCCAGGCAGTACTTGCATAAGGAATTATGGACTGATTTGTTGCAGTTCTACTGTTGCTTCTATGAATGTTTCATGAGCAGACTTGATAAATATGAGAGAGATGAGGAAATACTAAAATTTTTCCTGTTAAAATGAAACTTCAATTTCTAAAATCTCTTAGCCAATGGCACTCACAAAAGAAAGACTGGAAACATTCCATATCACCTGTCTCAGGAGGACAAAGATTCCACTTGTGTTTTTGAGAAGTTTGGAATTCTAGGAAGTTTTTTAATGACTGTGAACTGGAAATATGCCTAGATAGGTACATCAGCATTTATTCTTTCTTAAGCTAAGTCTGTCCAAAGGCAAGAAATTAGGAAGGACTGATATATTACTTCAAACAAATTCTAGCTTAAGTTTTGTTATGCTCAGATCTTCAGCTGATTTGTCATTCATCTCTTGAAGAATTAAAGTGAAGAATCCCTAAAATGTGTAATATTTTCTAGTCAACAGTCCCTTAGAGTTCAAGGTCAATATTGCCAAAAAATCAACATGAACACAAACTCAGACTAACATGGGGCTTCAGGTAGAGCAGTATATAAAACTAACCATGTCTGAATTCCTGTTGAAATAAATGATATTGCTGTCATTTAAATGAAGAGACCATTATGTCGAATAAGGATTTACTTACATTGGTTAAGTAGCAGAAAAGTTCATAAATGCAAATGAAATAAGGGCAAGGAGTAAAGTCTGCAATGAGAACACAAACAAATCCTCAGGGCTTAGCCTTGGGGAGTTGCTACATCACCACCCACTAGAAGCTGGTTTTCCAGTTGGCATACATCTTCTCAGAGCTGTGCTGGGTGAGGACAGGTAAATGCCCAGCTGCAGACCTGCAAAGGGAAAGGAAGAAGCCAATTCTTGTGCAGACAGCATCTCTGTAATGACTTGTGGGTCAGGAAGCCTTTGCCTAACATGTAAGAGGAAGCTGCAAAATGCAGCCTTGAGGCAGCAAGACTAGAGTGATTCCACTAATGCAGTGAATAAAATAAAATAAAATTTAACTTAGCAATTATTAGTACTCAGCTTTTTATAGTTGCTGCACATGCTGTGATATTTATTTTTGCAATTAATAAGCTTGAATCAATTCTTTAAGTATCCTTCTATTATGATTTACAGAGGATATTGAGCCATCAAACCTATCAAAAGCATTAATCTTTAATACAAGCGGAATCCAGTTATCTTGCCAGAAAGTTTTAATTAGAAGGAACGTCTTTATCTATGATGCTTAGATGTATTAATCTTTCTGCATCAGTGTACCAAGTTTTGGCTGTAGGAACAATGTTTTAAGCTAATTCTTTTGTAAAAAAATGTTTCCTGGAAGATTGTTTAGCCCTTGTTTGCTAGATCTACAAGCACACAAGATGTACTCAGTGCCTATTCTGCTCTTGAGTAGAAAGCTACTTTTATAAATTGAACTTCGAAAAGTTGAACAAGGTTTTCTGACAGCATGTGTTTGTAAGCTGCATCTGCAAGTGGCTCTGCGTGTGCTGGTGGGACAGAGAAGGGGCTCTAGCACTTCAAGTGAGCTCTGCAACACTCCTTAATCAGCCTTCTCACAGCAACAGGACTGCCCTTATTACTGGGATACTCAAGACATAGGGCCTCTAGAAAGCTGATACATGTAGAAAACTTGCCCCAGAGGTCACTACAACTATAATGGTTAGAAATGGTAGTGAAATCTTTTTTTGTTGCATGATATATTATCAAAATGAGAATTTTTCTTTCATTCCAGGAAAACATTTCAGACATTATAATTGTCAACATATTAGTGGTAAACCTTTATTAAGATGATTTGCACAACAAAAAAGCATATTTCAAAGTTTCTAATTTATCCTAAATTACATTATATGAAGCCACTATTTTTCTTCAGTAAACCAATTGCATAAAGCAAGAGAGAACACTTGCATTAAAAGAAAAAAAAACAAAAACAACAAACAAACACAACCAAACCAACAAAAACCTAATTCCAGGTATTTAAAGAAGTTCACAGGAAAAAAAAAAATCCCCAACATAAGAATGATCTAATCCTGACTACACATTTATCTGCTTCCCACAATAGTGGTTATTCACTGTAATTCCTGAGTTTACAGGCAATGGTTAGTGTATTCTATATTAAATAATATGCATTTTTTTCCAAATGTTTATATGCATCTCTTTCAAGTGGCAAATTTAATTTAAATGTTATATCTTGCCTCTTTCTGATCACCTTGCAGCAGTGAGGACATGAAAATAACACAAACTGAGTGCAAATAAATTTTTGTTGAATACTGTTTTAAAGGTTTATGCGATCAGGAGTTTTGTGGTTTAAAAAAAGCTTTTATTCTCTGAAGTTTTCTTCTTCTTGAAGAAATACTGTCCTAAGAAAAAGATATCCCATGGCACTTCTCTTAACACATTTGCTATCTGAATATTCCTACTTCCTGTATTGTAAATCTGCTTTTTGCAGTCATCTGCTTCCACTATATTTTTCTGAACACAGGGAAAAAATTAACTGTGTTGAAAAGTCCATTTGCAGTTAAGTTTTTTGCTTGATTCATTTTTCAGATATTCAGAAATATATCTCGTATCTGTAGCTCATCCTTTGTCCAAGCGCTTCCTGACTTGATTTGCCAAAATAGAAAAATGTCTTTTTCTCAGTTGTGTAGTTCTTTGGAGAAGCTGAATATTTTAGGAGTAAAGTTTCTGCTTCTCTCTTTTGTCTTTGACTTAGAATAATGTCTTGGCTGAAGTCTCTCAATGCAGGATATGCTTATGCAAGCAAACACAGCTATCATGAAACATCAAGACAATCCTGCAGCAGCAGGAA
>NW_009952711.1:6202813-6203465 GCF_000747805.2 Chaetura pelagica
AGCAGGAATTATTTCACTATATCAAATATAGATGACACTGCCAACAAAAAAGCCTGATGTCAACTAACTTGCTTGAAAACTCACAAGTGCTATTCCTACCTCCAAGGTGTATTCAACTAAGTGTAGTTTGCTCTGTTTTGTAATACATGCACAATACCCTTTGCCTAGATAGTATATTTTGTAGTATTTATGCTTGGAAGGGAATCTTTCCTTTAGATATAAATGTGTACCTTTCTGAACACTGAGCTACAGCTGAGTAAAAGGGCATTTGACAGACAAATATCCTCCAGGAATCATTATACATTATGTAAAATATGAAGGACAACTGAACCTCAAGAGTTGTATCTTAATTTTCTCATTTCCTATGTTTTAGGATCTTTTTAGAAACCTTCATATTTTAGTTAACGAATATTTGCTGCTCAGCTAACTGTTGTATTTCAGATTGCTATTCATCTGAGCAGTAAAGATGTCACTGAAAAGTGACAGTGGGACCAAAACTGACTTACCTGTAGTGTCCTACATTATGTCATTACTCCTGACATCAAGCTTTTGAAGAGCCATCATGACATGGGGTATGAGGCAGTGTTCTACATATAATTATCTTTTTTCAATGTTTCAAGGAAATATTTCTGCAAGTGTGCTTTTTTTGTAG
>NW_009952711.1:6203501-6256810 GCF_000747805.2 Chaetura pelagica
AAAAGAAAATTGAATGTGAAGAAAGGTTTAAATGTTTCAACTAGGAATGACCTCTGGAGTCAGTTCAGTTGGTTTCTTATACCCAATGAGAAGCTTGTAATATGGACAAACAGCATAGATGGACCATGTGCTTGTGGCTAGTGAGGTGCTGACATGGTCTTATACTGAACACTAGACTCCAGTTTAATGTTTGAACATGTCACTTAAGAGACTTCTAAAATAGAGCAATGAAGATAAACAAAGAAGGACATCACAGGGTGCATATATGAATCGTGTTCATTAAGTATCACTGTATTTGATTTGTGCTTGTGAGACAAACCAAACCTAATGCAGATGAATAGACAGTGGAAAAAACAGTGGAAAAAGATTAAACTTCCCTTGAATTATTTTATTTTTTTCAATGCTGAAAACTGAGTATCCAGCCTTCCTGTTGAGTGACTCTTGCTATTAAGATATTTTTCAGGTTCAGATTTGCATGGCTAAGCATGATGTTTGCTGGTTTCTTAAGCGAGGTATGCTTTGGAATTACTTACAATGTAGGAAAAAAGCAATCATGCTCTGCAATTTCTTAACCTGTTGTTTATGATCTTAAGTCAACCCACAAGGTGTCAAAAAATTCACATTAAACCCACAGGCTATTGAAAAAAGAACTTAAGTATGTTCCTTTCTGTCTGCACCTCATTTAAAAACTAGGTTATAGACCACCCCCCCATTTGAGACTTATTTTACAGCAATACATTATTTTCAAAAACCCAAGTCTCTGGGCTAGGAAGAGTTGTTAATATATATGAGGTTTTGTTTAATTGTTGAGGAAAAATTAAATTCTTCTGTAAGGAAGCAAGAGCTGCTTTTCTGTCAGCAGTGAAATTAATAATGATTGGATTCTTGTGAAGTTTGGTCCCCTTTATCTCCCAGCACTGGGTATCCCCACGGTCCCAGGTTTTTCTTTCTGGCTATTGAAAGCTATTGCTGTCTAATTTGGAGTTGCATTAAAAAAATACTGTGTGTATATAGGGAGATTAGCCAAGCTACTGTTGATTCTCAGAATGGGAAGAAGAACATGGTATTGAATACCTCCTCTTCAGTGTGGTTTCTCTCTATCTGCTCACTGACTCACAGAATTACTACTAACTTATTATTTTGGAGAATTTGCAGAATTTCTCTCCCATTAGTCATAGATTTGACACCAGCGGGCTAGCACTGGTTGTGGCTTTCAATACTGTCAGCATCACCATAGTAACATGTAGCATTTGTACATTTTCAGATTCTGACTGGGTATTTCAATGCCTCAAGAAGACTTAACTCTTCTCTCTTCTAGAGATGGGCCCCAGATTAGGGCTCTGACGTATGTTGAACTGGCTCTTCAGTAAAGTAGCTGCTGTTTACTGCGAGCCTTCTCCCACTGTATTTGCACAGTGGATCAATGGCTTAGATTTTCAGTGTCATAAATCTTGAAGTTCAACAGCTTTCAAAAGCAATGCATGCACTTACAAAAAGTAGCCTAATGGTTGAGTAGAGATTTCAGTAATGGCACCAATGGTCCTTATGGAAAGCAAAACAACAGAGAAGGTATTTTCAAGCTGAAGAAATCCTAGCAAAACAAAGCATTAATGAGATGAGGCAGATTGATACAAATACATTACTTGATTTCTAAATGCAGATATGAATAACCCAATACTAAACATTCAGACTCCATAAATGAATGTGCTAATAGGCACTTACCAAAATACATTGCAGTGCTTTTGCATGTGTCAAATACCCATAACCTTGAAGACATTTATGCATTAGCTGAATAGATTTTTAGTTCTTATACTTGTAATTCCTTTGTGTGAATACTTGTCATATGGGCCCAGAGGCTGGCTAGTGTGCTAAGGGCTTTTTAGGCACCCAAGGTTGTACTTAGAACAGAGGTCCTAAACTTACTGCTCCCATCAGTTTGGGTGTACATTGTTTATACACTGAATTTTAATTTGTAAAGAGAAAATAGTAATAAAAGTATATTAATTTTCTTGGCAAATTGTGTGCTCCCCCAAAGCATGAATATGATACAGGCTAATGTGTGATGTGTATGTCTGAAATTAGAATCCTTCTACGGATTCAATGTGCTGTATCAAGAAATCTTCAAACTGCAATATGTATAGCATCCACCCTCGTTATAAGGCATGCACTTATATTATTCTCTTTGAAAATATTCTGGCTCTCAAATACTGTGCATGAAGGCCTATTACACTCTTCTTTATTACAGCAACATCTCCTTGTGACATTCAAAATGCTTATCTTTCAAGGATGCTGTTATAATAAGGTCCAGAGTGTTTGTAATAAATTCATAAAGATCAATGAGTAGTTCATGAAATAGCTTCAGTCACTTGTGTGAAGCAGCAGTGCAGAAATATAAAAAGTAAGAAAAATCAGCTGCAAACAAAGTTAAATGCCTGGCCATGTTTGACATGAATTATAAAAGGTTATTCCTTTAATATGTACAAATGCATGACATATTGGTCTTGAAAAGAAATCCTCAACAAATCACTGAATATTTGGAGATACTGAATTCCACCTTTCTCTTGCTCTAGAATTTCAAGAATTCTCATTTTGATGAAAATATGCCTAAAGGAATAATCATAGAACTATTATGCACTTGGAGTCAGTTAATACAATAATAGGCTTTTAATACCTCCTGTAATTCTTGACTGTGTTGTTGCTACCAATGAAAATGAGATTATTCTTATGCCAGGTAATTACTCTAACTATTTCTGCGTATCTAGCTTAAATGCATTAAGAACCCTGTGATGATTTAGCAGTGTCCATGTAAGTATGACGCCATTATAAGATTCATATAGGATTCTTTAGAAAGCAATTTTTAAATTGAAAGCATGTAGATTAACCACGCAAAAGGGATTTAAGTAGATTGTTTTAATTAGAAACAGCTAAAATTATCCATAGTTTAAATTTTCTACAAAAGATCCTGCTTCACACTTGGTAGAGAAAGCTAATATAAAAACTGGATATTTCATTAAATAGTACTGAAAAATAAATGTATCAAAATTTCTTTCCTCACTCATAGTCAAACACATCACTGTTGATCTCTAAGATATCTAAGCTGCTTTTGATTTCCAGAGATGGAGTATCACTCTGCTTTACAATTACTTTAAGCCAGTTTTGCTCTTTAGAAATCCAGGAGAAAGAAGAATGAGGCTGTGTGGGCTTTTTGTCTATCAGTCTGCATAATCAATAGTTGACACAAAAGGACTAATTGCTCTTAGCATTTAAAAAGAAGTGCTTATTAGCACGAAAGCTGTGTATCCTCTTATTGTAGTTGGTAACTCTACTACTCTGATACTTATCTACAGTCACAATCAGATAAAGAGTTGATTTCAGACAGGGTCTGGGAAACAACTAAGGACTATAGGAAGGTGGGAAGAACATAATGTTAGAAGTATAATCCAGTCTATCAAGAAGTGTCTCTTTACTGTTATTGCAGGACTGGCCTGATCCCTTTCTGTCTTACCTCTTTTTTAAAATGTTGAAATCAAGATAAGCTAGAAGAGATTTTATATTCTTTGAAATTCAATTAAACAGCACTTTTAAATGTTTTGAAGTATTCTCCTGCTTAAATTAAGTTTTAATAATGTCTGTTCTGCATTTTCTTCCTTATCTGGCATCTAGAAGAGCAGTAGAATTACAGCAAACAGCTAACATGATTTAGACATTACGTTTTGTTCATGCCTATTCACTGTTGGAAAATAAAGCAAAGTGCCTTCCATATCAGATAATGCTCCAGACAATTGATTTTGTTGCTTGCCCTTATGTATGGAGCAATGTGTTGGCCTGATTCAGCACATGTGTATCATAAGGTTATGGAAAAGGCTAATTCTACTTACCAAAAGTGTGTGTGTGTTTAAAACCAGAGAGGTGAGGTCCCACACACAAAAACCAGAAAATTCAATTAACTAAAATACTTGCAAACTACACAAGACTGCTCAGTGTTTCCCAATGTCATTTATATCTTAAAGTTTACTACACTCAGTGTTTTTTTAGTTGGCCAAAGAAAACGAGTTCATAAATTATGACACAAAATTGTTCAAAGATCTTCAAAACATCATTTAACTCACATGGCTGGAAGTGTTTTCCAAAGCAGCTACTGAGAACACAACTTTCAATTTGCTCTGGACTTTATCAGATTGTTATTCAAGAAATCAAAAGCCTTGCTATAGAAGTCTGTGTAGTACAGAATACACAAAGCCTGGCTAATTCAGGACATGAAGATGGAGAAAGCTGTACTTTTTAGCACTGCCACTGAAAAATTAGGCTTTTTCTCCCCTTCTTCCCTCTTCCATTTATTCCCAAAAGACCCTTGACATCAATGTATGACCAAGCCATTATTTTTTTTTTTATTTATTTTTTTTTTTAAAAAGGTTTTCCCTTATGGTTTCTTTTGGCCTACAGCTTGTGAACCTTCAGTCTTTGTCAGTATGGAGTGAAGGAATTCAAATTTTTCTGCAAATTGCCCCCGTATATTAGCACTAGAGCTACGTGAAGCTTTCCAAGTGTGATTTTAAAGGGTTACTTTCAAATCATAACTTCTGTGGGAGATCCAGTTCATACGGGTTCACAGGCCGACTGTTTAAAGGAAAGGTTGCAGGCTGAGCCGCCCCCTCCCTTCTCCCTACAATTGTCCCATGGGTTGGATCTCATTACAAACCCACAGGCAAGGTACAGGGTCAATCACATCATGTTAATTCACACAGGTTGACTGATTCACTGGGACTGGGAACTGGATTAAAGGTGAGAAGTTTATCACAGCAACAGAACTCTGATCTTAAAAAAAACAAACATCTCTAAAATAGGTCTCTAATTATCATATGAATCAAACCTTAAATAAAAACAAGATCATTTTAAATAATTGAGGGAATCATACAGGGAATCAATCTTCCTCTGCCAGGAATACTCAGGGGTTGGCTTCTAACACAACAAGAACTCTGATCTCAAGGAACTATTCCATTCTGTAACTTGGGTATAATTACACGAGCTGAAATATAAAATAATAATGAGTCAGTTCTATATACCTGTGAGAATTGCAGTGTGAGACACAAGGGAAGGAAACATTTTAATTACTTTTCTGGCTGGAAAGGTGAAGTCAACTGAAATGCTTTATCTTTCTAGAGGGAAAAAAAAGTAAAAAAATACCCTCAGCTGAGCAAAAATGACACTAGGCACCTTTGATCCCAGGCATTAATTTTGACTAATCAGGGAAATGTAAGAAGCAAGAAATACTTTTCCTATGTGGGCTCTCCTAAGGAATGAATTTGAAATACATTGTGAACATCAAGAATTTTACTGTGGTTGATATGAAAACAGCCATGGTATCCCAAACTGGTTTGTCTTCATTTCTCTTCACATCTTAGCATTGTATTATGATCAGGCTGTATTCAAAGATTATTGCATTAAAATATTTTTATCACTAGATGTAAGAGAGCCAAGTGCAAAGTTTGGTTTCCTACCCCTTAGTAGATTTCCATGCAGATTTGTACACCTGCTTTCTTCTTGTGCTTTCACTTGACTAGACTGTCCCCATCAGAAATGCAGTTCAGTTTGATTTGGATGTGTGCCATAGATGTGATTTTTTTCCAAGTATGGGGATATTTAAAAATGGATGGGTTATGTGTGTGAATATGTACTTTTCCTAGCACATACGGTACATACTAGCAGCAATTGCCCTACTTCTGAAGGTAGTGCTGTACAGAAGATTTGAACCTAAAATGGCTGACTAGTTTCTAAATAATCCCTGAGGAAACAGTTTAGTCTAGGCCATTATCTTGATAGTTCATAATTAGGTTCAATAATAAAGCTTGTTTTGCTGACCTAGGTCAGTCATGGCGTCCACCACATCTGTGCGCAGTGACCTTGCTCTGAGAGTGTATTGTTAGAAAATCCATTATTATCATCACATACACTTCAGAGAAGTGGCTGTTTTGTGAATTGATGGTGTGATGTTGCCACTTTAGATAAAAGAATCCATGAATTATTGACTTAATGAGTTAATGTTGCTTGATTTCACAACAAGGTTTTTTTTTGGTCTGGATGCTATTTACTGAACACACAATCACAATATATGGAAGAAGGCACAGATAATAGTACAGAGCATTTACATTCCTCTTCACTTCTAACGAAGCAAAGTGTTAGCTAGGAATTGTTCTGTTTCCTTTAGAAAACTGTTAAAACATAGATAATCATAAGCAATTCCTGTTTAAATTAACAGAATGTATATTTGTCACTGATCTTTTATCCCTTCCTTCTGCTTAGTTTAAGGTTGGTCACAAAGAAGAGCTTGCTAATTTTTTTTAGAATATAAACATATCTTTGTTCCTATGACTAAGCCTAATGCTGCTATCACATGGAGGTCCAGGAAAAGCTGTTAAAACTCAATCTGTGTCATCTAAAGTTCATAATATTGGGTTTTTTTCCTTTTAAAGCTGAGTTTCCTGGTAAATTTATGATATTCAGAAAGCTTGAGAATATGAAGGTTTAATTACAGATTGTAAGTTGTCAGAGGAAAGCAGGAAAACACATGGAGCATGTCCCAGAGCAGGTATTTTACTGCTATAAACATCAGGTTTCAAATACCTATGATCCCAAGGTGTGAATCCTGGCTCTGTTAACTGCTCATTCTTACAAGATAAAATCAGGTCTGTGTGCAGTGTCTTATGGAAACGTATGTACTGTGGTAATGTAACTCTGACTAAAATTGAAGGGAAATTTGTTTTTCCAGAGAATAAAAACTACAATTTAGCTGCACATACAGGTCTCTTGAAGGGGACTATATCAACCAATACCTTCACATTCTTCTGATCCTTACCTGAATTCTTAATAACTCCATGCAAAGCCAAAAAACTGTATAGAATTGTCCCAGTTGGTATCTGTATGTAACTCCCACTCTTAGTTTCTATAGGAGCAGGTATAGTTCAAACATGCTGGCCTTGTAGGACCTAAAATACTGTCATGAGAAAACTTGGTTCTGGCTCTTAATGGTTTGGGTTTTTTTACATTTCAGTCTCTGAAGAGTGTTAACTGTTTCATCCCTTCTACTGTTGTCCTGGTCTAAAGGGCTGCCAGAAGGGATTGTGTCATAGATGCTTACATATCTGCAAAATAAACAGTTTAAGGGCTGGATCTCATGTTTGCTTTCCTGATTTTTCATGTTCAGTTTAGTATTTTCTATATACCACAAAGGACTTTGGTCTACCTGGAAAAAGCAAGGTGTGTGGCCATAAATCCAGAAACACAAATGGCAATGGGGTGCTACCCCTAGCAGTGTAATTATACAAGGGAACCTGGGAAGCAGCTATCCTAGTCTTTCTGGAAACTTCTTGGGGTGAAGATGTTATAAAATGCATCCATGCAAAGCCTAGTTGCTAAATCCAGAAACTAATATGCTGCAATCTTGTAATCTATGGTGATTGAAACAAATCAAGCTAAGGGCAATATCTGTGGTGGTACCTAACAAGCAGGATCTGTCTAAGCTTTTCTGAATCACTGAGTTAGAAAATCGAGATTTCAAGTCCTTCCAGAACATGTGGTTTGCAAATGGTTAAAAAAAGCAACTATTCTGCAGGAAATTGAGGATTAAAAACCTGAGAGTGCACATGGGAGATTTCCGGGAAAAACTGATTGTGTACACCTGACCAGCTCTGGTCACAAACACACAGCTGGAAGCAGCCTTTGAAATTCACTGGAAAACAGGATTTTGACTGTCCATACATTGTAACCTAGTATAATAGAACACTGGCTTCTTATAGATTATATAAATTTTATTTATTATAAAGCCAGGAACTATTTGCATAGAAATTAACTGAAGTTCTTCAATCATGGTGAAAATTTTTTTAATGGAATAAATCCTTCTTTCCAGTCTTCAGTGTTAGTTTAATATAATTCCTCAATCTTCAGCCTTTTAAAATTCTTTTTAGAATGCCAGTGTTAGATTAATGTCACATTAGTATGTTCTGATTATTTTAAAAATGAAAATAAGTTACTAATTATTATCTAACTATTTTGAAGTGTCATCATAGCCAATTTGAATTACTAAGCAGAAGGAATTACAACTAATTTTTGTGGAGAGAACTCCTGGGTGGCTGCAGCTAATTTTCTTCACTTTTCACAAACCAAGACACAAATGTTAGGGGTTTAGGGAAACTTTTGAAACAAGAATTCTCACATTTCTGCAGTTACCAGTTCAGAATTACACAGCTATTGAGAGGAGATACTTTAAATCTTGCAAAAATGTCTAGATTATTTTGTTGTGTTTAATAGTATCTCTGATTATATCAGGATTAAAAAAAAAACGCAAAAACAATTCCAAGATGGAAAAGGACAAGATGTGATACCTGCACAAAACACGAGCTTTCAGAAAGATGATGAAGAGTATGAACATGTGTGTCAGGTAATTGTGAGGTGAGCACTGTCAGCTTGGACAGCACATGCAAATTTGCCTTCCCTTCCTTGGTGAGAGCAGGTTCATTGCTGCTGCTTTCATTGGCAGGTGTGCTCAGCAGTGACCCAAAATCATGTTCCGTGGGGTCTGGTTTCCTGCTGCATTAGGAGGAGCAGAGGGGTCAGGGTAGACTCTTGGCCATTTAGTTTCCTTCCCAAGTGCTTCACTCTATAAATTAGAGGGCAATCAATAGGGCAGTAAGAAAGGAGGACAAGCAGTGTGCTGGTATGCTCTGCATGGAAAAGCTTGCTTTTTCCTGAGGTCTCACAATTTGTTAAATCATATTATCTTGCCACTTTTAGACAGAGTTGTCCTTTGGAGTGTCAGTGAGAACTTTGGAAAAAAACACAAAGGGACTTGGTTCCTTCATGGTGTCTTATATACTTCCATCACAGTGCATTACACCAGGCTGAAAGGAAGGTGATGGCTTCATTGGTGTTTGGGTTGAATGTCATCTCTGTGCTCAGTGAACGGATGTGCTGCTTAGCCCATATTCACAAGGAGAAATGCCTGCCTTCTGTTGAGACAGGACACAGACCTTCACTTCACTAGTTCTCTATATATGCACCCAGCTACTGGAAATGTTGACAATGTCTCCTGGTATCTTGTTTATGCCATGGAAGAAAAAAATCCAAGGGTGTGATAGGCTATATGGACTTCATCTGCAGTTGGAACTGATTTGATCTGAATAAACTCAGATTGGTAAAGCATATTGCCACATAATGGAGATGTACTCTGCAGTTTTTAATGATCATGTATGTGTGCACTCTTCTCATTACTTGCTTTGTGCCAACTTTCCTCAGTTAAGTGAAATTAGCTTTACAGGCTTTTGAAGGTGGAGAACCTGAATAATTAGCTTCAGAACATCAACATATGAGTTGAGAGCCTTTCTGTGCCTTGCAACACTGCAGTTTGGAAATGTGACATCTTATGATCCACCAGGACTTTTATATCTTATATTAAACAATTAGGGGGGATGAATCTGTAGCTCTTCCCCATTTATATAAAGTAGTCATTTCTGACCTTCAAGTGTTCTGAGATGCTGGACTTTAAACTTGTCATTGCTCTAAGAGAATAGAACATGAACCTCAGACCAATACGTTTTGGGGGCAAATTCCTCATTGTCGGAAGGAAGAAAACATTTTTTTTAACAGGTTATTATCTGAAAAAATGATGGTTGTCTGCAAGCAGCTGATAGGTTTGGAAGGTTAGAGGTAGTCCTGGCAAAGATGAATTAGTGGACAGAGTGCAGGTGAAGCAGTCAGAGGTGCTGAAGACGTGCAATTTATCACTTGCTTTTGGAGTTTAGTATGTGTAGGTCACTGCTGCATACATGGGGTGTGTAATTATTTTATACGAGGGATAATGCTGGTTTTAGTCTTGCTGTAAAGGGAGGTGGTATCTTTACTATTTGAGAATATATGCATTAGCAGAGGAATTGTAATTGTGTTAACTAGAAACCCTTTCTGGAAACTCTTTGACCAAGCAGAGTTTTAAGTTTTGTTGAAAATGTGAACCTTTTGTTTTGTGCATTTGTAAAGCAGAATCTTTCTGTTGAGACTTAGGTTTCATTCTGGGTTTGGGTTCCATATTCCAAAAAACTTCAATTGTTAGCCACACTTTCAGTCGACTCCTTGCTTGCTTCCCTGTTCTATTGCTCTGCATCTGTATGTACTTCCATTTAGCTGCTGTGTTAGCCAGATGTGTTTTGGGCTATCCTGTCTTCTAGAAACTTCAAGTTCTTACACTAGGTTATGTTGAGTATTTCTCTGCTCTCCCTGTAAGAAGTATTGTTTTAAATTTAGATGCTCTTTGTGGATCTATTAGCCACTATAAACAAGAGTAGGAGAGTCTAGCTCATTGGATTTACTAGAAATAAGAACTTTTTTCCCATTAGTTCAGTTGATACCTTCATAGCTGAGATACCTGTCAGGTATCAGAGAAGGTGCTAAGAGCATCAGATGATCGTCCTGCTCTTTTCTAATGAGCTAATAGTAATAACTGAGAAATCTTCTGCAAGGTTGGCTGTACTGTTTCTTCATAGTTTTCTGTAGTAAGTGGTCTGCTTTTGTAACTGTGGAGAAAAAATAGTAGATAGCTGGCACCAGAAAAAATCACGGCAGTAAGGGCAGAGGTTATCAGAAAGGCAGTGCTAATGAGAGAACATCTGCTTTTCAAAAGCATCAATAAATTATTCAAAATACTAAACTGCTTCCTATTCATTCCTACCTATAACAAAAACATCCCAGGGTTTGTTTTTTTTTTGCATTTCTCTACTGGTATAACTTTGACAAGTGCACATATGCTCTAATGAAAATTGGGATCTTATGTAGCTTGTGGCCGTGCTAAACTAGTATGGCAGTGGAAGCAATAACATTTGGGGGCAAAAAAACAACACGTAGTTTGGCAATAATTGTGTATTAATTACTGTCTCTATTTTAATTTTGAGTTAATTTCTTACCTAGTGTAACATACAGATTAGTTTTATTTTTCAGACAGCTGTCTGCTTTTCAGCCTGCTAGAAATCACCTTTTCTGGATCTCATGGGTTTGTTTTTTTTGTTGCTCTTCAGTAGTCAGACACCTGTCACTCATCTTCAGAAAGGCTTTTTAAGCAGCATTTTATAGCAGTCATGTTATTGCAGGGTATGCTCTATTAAGTGTATATTATATCTCACTACACAATGAAACTGCCTTATGGGGGCAAATGTGTGGGGTAGCTGAGAGTGTGAATTGCCACTTTTTGAGGGAATTAATACAGATGATCCATTATCCCAATGGATCCTGTATTATGAACAACCTATTACCTATTATGAACAGTGTAATAGAAATCACAGCAAAATCTGAGACAGTTTTACGGAAAAAAAAAGCTGTCTAAAAATATCTTCAATGGAATCTGTCATCTGAGACAAGACAATATCAAGTGTAACACACACTTCAGTTCTCAAGTGTAAATCAGAAGCAGCTCTGTTCTGGTGTGTTGTTTAAGGCAGCACAAGAAGGGAAGACTGTCTTACAACTCTTCTGCTAACAGTGTAAATGCCTCCTGACACTGCAGTAGTGGGACCCAAATGTTATCACTGCTTCAATTACATTTTGCTCAGATATGATCCATACCTGCCTCTGCCAAGCAAAATAACTCATCAATTACTGTATTCCTCATCCTTTAGTGAAGCTGCTCTTTTCACAAGAAACTCAACCATGGGTTCAGTCTTGACCACTAGTGAAACATTGAATTGACTAGCCATAGTCAGGCTTGACTGTAGAATCCTTTTTGCAGATGAAGACGTCAAAAAGCAATCTGTAGTGAGAATGACAGCATGATTAACCAGAATGAGGCCTAAGTCAGAAGTAGCATGGACCACTGGGAAATTAAGGCACCAATTTTCACCGTCAAGATTGGCTGTGATAGGGCAGTATATCCTAGCAACAGCAGAAACCTTACCATCACAGCAAAAACTAATTTTGTTGTGTTATCTGTTCCAATATCTTTTAATCAAAAAAGTATTTAAACAGAAAGTAAACACTCACATGTCACTTTTCCTGTAACTGCTTTCTTCTCTGATTGAGAAAATGCAAATTCCGTGAATGAAAAGTTACAGAAGCTTTAACGTAAATCTAATTTACTTACCTTCATGAGAAAGTGTTGTGGGAAAGGCTCAGAATGTCTCTTAGCAGATGCAAAAAAAGTTTGCAATATGGTTTTCATCATGCTTACAATAAAACCTGTATCTCAAAATCCATGTTATAAAAATGAATATTATACATCATGCATCACTATTTAGAAAAATTACTAGTGGGTAACACAGACAACTTTCATAAGAAAAACTGTAGGATTAAGCACCATCTTTATGAAATGCATATACTTCACACAGGGTGGGGAGTATAGCTTGAGAATCCTTTTAACTAAAAGGTAATGTAACTGTCTTCCAAGAACACACATTAGTTTGCCTTTTTTTACTTAGTGAAGGATTTCACAGTTGAGTAGTCCTTAAAGTGGACTACTTTGCATATTTTTTAAAAAGTACTTGTCATAGTCTCTGGTACAGTTTGCTATATTATCTTTGAGTGACACTGGTAGATTTTTGGATGGGGCTTTGATAAATTTGGGTGGGCCTCCATGGTCCTAAACTTGGGTGAACACAAATTTTCTTCAATTATAGTTATGTAAAATATCTGTATTTTCACACTATATTCTTGTGAGTGTGTATGCATATATAAAGGCATATGTGTGTGTGTGTATATTTATGTAGGTATCATCTGTGAAAGCAGGCTCCTCTTCCAGGTCCTGCCAGTTCAGAGACAGTTTTGCAATGAGAGTGCTTGAGGCCAGGACTGGAGCAACAGGTCTGAAACTCATTTGATTCCCTTTGGTGAAGTCTCAGTGCCACATTTTGAAAAGCAGACAAACTTTCAAGTAAAGGAAGTGTTATCTGGGGTTACTCTGCTTAAGGAGCTTTGAAAACCTTTAGAATGTGATTTAAATTTTTAGTCTGATTTCAAGGAGATATGCCAGTATGTCTTGGCATTTCTGAAAATCAGGCTTTCTTTAGACTTGGTATTAGAAAGGCTGACCATGGATTATACTGGTATGTAGTTGGTAGCATCAATTATATAAATGTTTTAAAACAGAATGGTTTGTGTTGGAAGGGACCTTAAAGACCATCTAGTTCCAATCCCCTTCCATGGGAAGGGACGTTTCCCATTAAACCAGGTTGCTCAAAGCCCTGTCCAACCTGGCCTTGAACACTTCCAGGGTACAGGCATCCACAACTTCCCTGGGCAACCTGTGCTAGTGTCACACCACCCTACCCACATGGGTATGTAATGTAGATTCTAATCCATATTTCTAGATCTAGTTAGAAGGAGCTATGTTTTCCAAGCTGTCAAGTAGTGCTCTCTAATTGCAGTGGGATTCATGGTTATATATCACTCCTGAAATTCAAGTCACTTCTATTAGGAACCCACATTAGGTTGAGTGTAATGTGTGTTCATTAACATTTCCAGAATTTGGGCCAGACTCCAAGAATATGGTCTTTTTAGCACACAATCGAAGCATAATAGCTTTGATAGTAGTAGTTGTTTCAGGTCCTATACTTATAAAAAGTAAATCAGATCATCCTTTTCAGTGTTTCAGTTCTGGACAATCAGTCACCATTTTGCAAGGAAACAAAATAACAACAAAGAAATATACCACTATTGTCCTGCTGTATTGCTTGGTTTGCATGTGCAATATGTATTCCCACTAGCTTCCAGGAAAAGTTTGAAACTCTAGATGTGAAAGTTTGTCAAGCTGTGAGCCAACTGTCCCATATTGATGTAAAAGGGAGAGAGGAAAAGCCAAGAAAATGTTTCAATTGATTCATCAATGCACCAAAGTGTGAACAGGCGTGATGAAGTGTAAAGAGGGATGTGACACCAGTGTGGCAGACCTGTCACAGTGGAAAGGATTTCCTGTAAAAGTGATGGCACTTAAATGTTATCTAGGCCTTCTGTCTGAGCTTTCATATTCCCTGGAAACTTAGATCTTGAGGGAAGTGTCTGACCAACTTGTGAGCAGCCAGGCATCATGCCAGCTCAACAGGTAAACATATAGAGACTGTGAAGAATCCCTGGTTGTATCAAATTTGGGAGTTATGGGGAGTAAGTAATCTCTGACAGATCCAAAAAGTAATCCATCAATGGATATTATCTTGGGGGAGACGTGGTGATCATTAGCAGTGATTCCATGTGGTATCTTTTGTCCTAAAGCATTTATTTAAATTAAGTTTCAATTGGAATTGATATACTCAGTATTAAAATTATGCTCCCTCCAATTTATAATGCAGGAGTTCCTAGGTGTTGTGTATTAGACTATATTTCAGAATGCTAGGGTAAGACTTTGAAGGAGAGGCTATTGATAGTGAAATATAATTGTAGAAGATGGATTTGAGCCAAAGTGTTGTACTGAAGGGTTGTTGAAAAGTACTCCAAGGTATTTTACTAAAGAGATTGTAGCATGCATCTAATCCAAAGAATAGGAAATCAAAGAGGGTGGAAGCCCTTAGAGTCACTCTGAGGTTTTGGCTCTGGATTAATTTGATTTACTGGGTATGAATATTACTGATTTAATATTGATGCTTCTTAAAACATGTAAAATCATGGCTCTGGATATATTCCATGTGTTAAGCTTGAGGGGATTAGATAAATGAATTAACCTGAAAGGGTTTTTTGCCACCTTTGGAGAAATGTTTGGGAAGGAACCCTTCTCATTATGGCTTAGGACATTTGCTTTTGCACCAATTCTTATCTTGCTCTGAGAAACCAGAGGTTCAAATATGGTCTTGAAAGGAAAAAGTTGGCAGAAGTACAAATGTATGTTGTTACTACTACAGTTACTCTGCCACTTTGAAAATCACTAGTCAGACTCCATTTGGAATATCTGCAATTCTGCAATGTATTACAGGAAGGACATTGCTGACTGAGCTTGTAAAAGTGCAGTGGAAGGCAAACAAAAGCATGATTTAAGGTTTTGAAAATATGTCTTGTAAAGAAAGATTGACCTAACCTGTATTCTGTGAGTCAGAGGAAAAAAATTTGAGTGAGGAATACTAGCATGGGCAAAAATTACTGAAGTAATCTGGAGATAGATATATGTTCTAGTTGTACACAGACCATATAGCATCACCAAATCAATGGCACGTTTAATGCTTACTTAGACCACTATTAACTGTATTACCATAAGGGGGCTAATGGCTCGTCCAAGGTCCTGTCCTTGGTCCTGTGCCAAGCGGGGAGCAGGCAAAAGAATGGGAGGATGTGAGGTTCTTTAGGCCAGAACATCAAGCAGTAGCTCTTCATGGGCTTGAACTTATTTTACCAAGGGTTTGGTTGGCATCACAGGGAATGAGATTTCTAAACTGACCTTTAGGTGGTGAAATCCTTCTGTAGTTTTTCAGAAGTTCCTGGAAAGCCAACCCAACTGAGAGGGACAACACAAGAGAGGACATAAGTGATCTTTAAAAAAAGACAAGATTATGATGATGGGATGAGATGAAAAGAGGCAGGAACTGACCTGTGGTCAGCAGATATGAGGAAAATAAAATATGTCTTGTAAATAAGAAAGGAAAAAGTGTTTTTTCTTTCATACTTCAGAGAAGGTGAAGCCAAGCCAGGAGAAGTCAGAGAACATGAACAATTATCTTGAAGTAGGTTCCCAAATAAATACATTTACGAAGTTGGGTCTTATTTGAGTGTTGCACTGCAGAAGCATAAAGCTGCCTAAGAATCTAAGAGTTCGAAGTGATTCATTTGGTTACTGCATGTACTACAGTTAAACGGAAAGGAGGGCAGAGTGTGACCTGATGTGTTTTCATGTTTGCTTGTGCAGTTGTAAAGAACAGTACAACAGTGGAGAACAGGTGTGTGTACCAGCCAGCCACATGTTGTATCTTGAAAGATTTGTGCTTTTGTCGTTGCTCCTCTCAGCGTGAGATTACAGGGGATTTCTGGTGTTGCAGCTGGGCCTTATCTGTAATCAGAAAGATTTTGGAAACAATTCTACTTCTGATTTTTTTTTTTTATGTTTTCACAAATCTACAAAAGGATGGATGCTAAATGAGCTTTCAGTGATTGACTATTTATTTTTCTGAAGTTCTAGAGATCTGAATCTTTATGTATATGGAGACAAATAGTCCTGTCCTGTAACATGGTTGTGATCCAGGTCTTCAAGAATGAGTTTATGAGATGCCTAAAAACATTTTTTTGCTGGTAAAAATTGATTTCAAATCAGTACAATATCATGTGAAATTGAGTCTTTTACTTAAAGTGAATTCGTACCAAGACCAATTTCCGTTGATTATTAAGTCCCAAATTGTGCCTTTCATTCAAATACAAACATAGCTAAGACAGCAATAGAGACATAACCAGAACTGAGGCTTTTCACTGTCAGTAGTAAGAAGAGAACTTGTGTTTCCCTGCCATACAAGGAGCTACGGGGTGGAGATACAGTACCTCACCTGGTCATACACTACCTGCTCTCCATCAGAAACAAGAAACATTGTTAGAAAAAAGTACAAAGGCAGGTACTGGAAATGAAAACGGGAAAAAATAAAACAAAAAGCAGGAAAGGTTTTCAATTAAACTTTAAGGACTACTGCCCAAACAAGATCGCTACTTGATCGATGAATAGCTTTTTCATGCCATGTGAGAAGCTGGAATTTCAGGACGTTATAAGGATACTTGGATTCATCTGAGGAAAAAAAATCAGTATATAAAACCTGAATAATCCAGCTTTTTCTTGATTTTATATTAATCAGGATTAGGAAAAAAAAAAAGTCCTGTTCTAGTAATGTCTGAATATTCTACAAACATGCATATCCAGCTCTGGAAAGTATATGCTATTTTTCCTTATTTGCTGTCTACAAAAGAGGATGGAAAAATGAAATGGTGTGGCCACGATCACATAAAAAATTGACAAATGATACAGCTTACTCACACTAATACCCTGTGTCCCTTCACCATCATCTTAAGAAAAATGCTGATGTATCATTTTGGGTCAGGGATTTCATGACTGATAAAGGACAGGTACAGGTTTAATGCTGATAACATCAAAGAACTGTATTCTACTTTTTTTGTCATATGTTCCTATCAGTCTATCAAACAGGAGAGAGGACCAACTGGCTTATAGGCAAGAAACTTGGAAGACACTGAGAGAATAAATGGCATCTGTAACTTAAAAACACTTTAGCAGTTGACATATGTTTTCAGTTCATGAAACTATCTGTAATGCTGAATTTGTAACAGGAAGCAAGCATCTGAATGCATTGCAGGTAGCAAGAGCACGAGAAGTAAACTGAAAGAAAGTCTGTATTGCTAACAAAGCATGCAATATAATGTCAGCTGTTGCTAATCAACTGGCCTATATTAGAGTAGTTCTATTGCATCAATAAAGGAGATGGTTTGGGTTAATATAATATCAAAATCTCATGAAGCCATGAACTGCCCCCAATCAATAACTTCTGTGCCACAGAGCTTCATGAGCTGCAAGCTCATAGAGGACTGCTTGCTACAGTGAGTTATGGGACTCCTTCCTTCCCACCCACAGAGGGTGTGTTGTCTTATAGGAGGAAATTCTGTGCTGTCATGGGGAATCCCTGCCTGTAGAGCCTCTCCCAGGCAGGTCTGAGCAGATTTGTGATGGAGATGAGCAGCTAGGAAAGAGCTGGAATATATTTGAGCTTTGGGGACCTATAGCCATGGGACAAACCAGGCAGATAGAGAATGGGGCAGCTCTTTGTGAGGTGCCTTTTTGCCAGGGACAAACCAGGCTCAGCTGCTCTAGAACAGAGGATTGCAAATCCTATTCTGTTTAGCTCCTATGCTGGACTCCCTCAGCACTGGATTCCTTCTATGTTGTTTGTTTTTTTTTTAACCTACATTAAGCATTTAATCAATGTTCAATTCACAATTTGTTAACCAAGTCACTGTTTTCTGCAAGACACAATTCATGTAAGGACTTTCATTTGTACATTTTAAAACTTTTTTTTCCTCCAACACATTTATGAAAAGGGAAAGCATCTACAATTTTAAAAACAGAATATCTCAAAAATACTTATTCTTTGTGGTCATGAAGGACCCCAACCTGTGAGCTAGAAAACAGAGGACAATTTTTCCCAGCAGCTCAATAAAATGGTAGGTGGATTGGAGTAGAACTATAGTAGAGGGCACAAACTTCATTCTCTGTAGAAATAGCTCTTAAACAAGTTTACACTGAAGTAGATAATAATGGTCTGTCTCTCAATGCACCAAAATGAACTAGAGAAGGTTGTCAGGACTATGCATGTTCACTTGCATCAGCTCTCACGTCTCTATATAATATACATTAGGGTGAGCAGCAGATTGGGATTCAGTCTCTGGTGGGGAAAACAGTAGTGGGAGCTAGGTTTTGTTATGTGTAATACATGTTGGATTTATATTTCGATACATCAAAGCCTCATTTCCCTCTTTGTGACTGACCTCTCTTGAGTCATTGAGTCTCTCCCTAATTCAGTGCAGCTCCTCCAAGAAACAAAATAAAAGTGGTGGGCACGTTCTAAAACCCTCAAGCAGATGGTAGCATTTTTTTGTTCCTTTTAAAATGTGTAAATTGAATTTCCTGCAAAAATGGCAACTGCAGCTCTACCACTTCAAGCGCAAACTGAATGAAAGGTGCTGTTTCTGTGAAGCTGTAGGCTCACACATAGATATAGGAGTTCCACCCCCATTAAATGTCTCCCCAAGTCTGGCGTAATGGAGCTTATGGGGTTTTTTCTCTCTTTTTTCCTGTTCTGAATATCTCTGCTCTTGATAATTCCAGTACCTGAAAAGGGGCCTAAAAGAAGGCTGGGGAAGACCTGTTCACAGGGGCGTGTAATGATGGGTAATGGTTTTAAGCTAGAAAAGAGGAGATTTAGGTTGGACACTAGGAAAAAGTTCTTTAATGTGAGAGTGGTGGGTCACTGGAACAGGTTGCCTAGAGAGGTGGTGGAGACCTCATCCCTGGTGACATTCAAGGTCAGGCTTGATGGGGCTCTGAGCAATATGTTCTAGTTGGAGATGTCCCTGCTTACTGTAGGAGGGTTGGACTAGATGACCTTTAGAGGTCCCTTCCAACCCAAGACATTTTGTGATTCTCTGATAAACTCTATCTGCAACCTTACGTGAATTCTGATTGCCTGTAGAGGTTGGATATGTTGTCTGGGATAGTGTCCTCAGTTTTGAGATTCTTTCCTCTATCACAGTTTTATTGCAAATCTTCCCATTTAAAGCATTAAGATAGTCAGGAATATAATGTATGATGTTGGCCAGATTCCCTGGTAGAACAAGCAGGTAGAGCTCCACTGACTTTGGTTTCTGGCAGTTGTGAATTTGATCCTGTATCTTCCTTGAATAATATTTAAAATAATGTGAGTTTAGGGTAAGGCAGGAAGCCCTGGATGAAATATCTTATTGCATTGACTCATCTCCTATTTTCTGTCCTATGAGAATACCCAAGTTGCAAATAAAGGGTCAAGAAGGACATTTAACAATATATGGTCTATACAGTATTAAAAGACCATCTCATAGTTAATCATATGATTAATTTCTTCAAAAAGGCTCCACTAAGTCTGCAATAAAAAGAAGTAATGAGGTTTTATAATAAAATTGAAATGGTTCTGTGATGCATGCAGAAGTCTTTTAAATTGAAAGGTAAGAAAAATCAGCTGTCTTTGTTCCAGTCCATAGATTGCTGCAGTAGCTTTCTCTGTGAGAGCTCTTGGGCTCTGGAATGACATCTAGCCCTGACTTGAAATGGTCAACTTATAGGGTGTGTTTTAGGACCCTTTTCTTTTTGCAAGATGTATTTAGAATGTGAGAGGTTGTTCACAAACTGTCTAATGTACTGTTATTGGGTTACCGGCATTTTATAGTAAGAGTTGCCTATCTACAGGAGGGTTGACTCTGAAGTGTATAGGATGGCACTGTAATTGTGTAAGAACTGTCTGGTTCCTCAGAGACTGCGTGGAGACACACATTCATGTTACAAATGGCAAGCAATAAATCTTACTGCAATTCTACAGCAGCCATTGTTGTAGTGACTTGGCACTTATGCTCTGTATTATAAGGATTTTCAGCAAGCCCATTAAATTCCACAGAAAATCTCAAGATGCCTATAAGGATGCCTGCTTTCTTGAGGACTAGAAAGATCAAGAATCTGTGAAAAATACATAGTTGAAGCAGAGGGCCCAGAATAAAGCAGCTGAATACTGATCCCCTGGCAATCCGTGCTGTGAACTGGTTTTACTTGAGTGCTATGGAAAACTGAAGGGATCTCACTTGTTCAGAATCTAAATCATGCAGCTGTGCTGAGAGAAGTCTGCAGCTTATGAACCTGGCACTCAGTCAGTGCTCTGCTCACCAGAGAAGACTGAAAATATCAGGGAGCTCTTGTGCTTTCTGTTGAGGATCCATCCAATAATTTATTTTAAAGCAGCACATCCCCACCATGTGCCATAGTTGCTATTTCAGCTCAAAGGAAGCAATTTTTCTGCCAAGTCACATTTGCAGTCTCCCCATGGAGGCTAGTAATAAGCTTGACAATGCACCAGTAGTCCAGGTGACCCTGACTTTAAGGTCTGTTAAGTGGATTTCAGAGTACATTTCATTTGTATGAATATACATTTTGCCTGATTTGCCATGTCAATCTAGTCGCTAGTGATTAATCAGTATACAATATTTCCAGGACAGCAGCTGCTATGCTATTTGATTCTTAGTGTGCATTTTCATAACCAGTTATGTTCTGGGTAGTACAACAGTTTATTTTGTTAGGTAATAAAAACTATAGTACATCTATCTGTTTGTGCCTTTGGACAGTATTTGGATTTTGTCTGTTCTTGCAAAAGTCCTACGTGGCTCCAGTTCTAAACCCAAAGATCCTACTTCAGTTTACAGAGTCATTTTTAGGGTCAGAACCTCACTTGGTTGAAGAGTGTCTTATTTTGTCTTTTGGTAGGAGTTCAGGAGTAGGACTGAAATGTTTTTTGCAAGTAGAAAGTTCTTTAGGGAATTCTGTGATAACTATTTAAAAAGACCATCAGATTCTGACTTATTCATGTAGAAAATGTCTTCAGGCAGATTAAGCTAAGGACTTCTACAAGCTTCCATACAAAGTTTCTCCTTTTAGTTTACAATAAAACACTTTCCCTCTTCTGGGGGCAGGAGGGCAAGGGGGGAAGACTTGCAAGAAGATGGAGGAATGGTAGAGTTAGGCAAGCTAGAATGAAAGCATTACAAATATGTAACAAGTAAAATAAGCAGTTTAAGTGGACTGGCTATATAGTTGCATGCAGTTCTTAATATTTACAATGAAGCTAAGCTAAATAATTTTTTAGAAGCAACCAAAGAATTGCACAGAATTTCAGTGTCTGCAGGTCCCATAAAGCACTTATGATTGAATATCAGTCAGAAACTGATCTCTGGATTTGTAGTTTCATTTGCTATTATGGTTTTTACACCATGCTGAGATAAATTGATGTTTCTGCTAAAGGGATTACATACCTTGGAAATATTCTCCACTGCAGAATCTGCTTTTAGAAAGCATTTCTTATGAGATCTACCATAATGCACTAAATACCCTTTTAGATTGCAGGCAAACTGGAAATACTCTATGATCCCTGTTCTGTATTTCTTGGTAACAGTAGGACAAATCCTGGAGTCCTTATAAAATCATTACTGAAATCATTAGGCATTTTGTCTGATTGGAGATCAACTGTAAACTGACCAGAGGCTTCATGACTTTTCCTCATGGGACCTCCAAAGGCTGATCAAAGTTAGATTACCAATGCTGTGTGACTTATTCCCTTATGACTCAAATTTAAAGGGCACAAAAATAGTTTGAAACAGGACACAGTCATCAGTTCTAAAATATTGGAAAACCTGTTAATCTAACAGCCACAATTGAAGCATATGCATATGTATTTTATCTTAATGTATTTCATACCCAATTAAACATGCACACTTTCCAATTCTCATCTTTCATGTGAACACACAAGCATAGAAAATTTGAGAAACAGACTAGGTATTTAATAATCTGCAATACTGATGTTGATGAAATACTAGTGTTGAAGTACATAACAAAACAATGGCCACCAGAAAAGTGTTGGGCATAGAATGTTACATACACCACTTCAAACTGTGGTTTACATGGGTCAAAAATGATGAAAATTTTCCTCTATATATACAGGAATTCTTTAAATTGCAATATAAACGATGTAGGCTGTGTGTAGGAGAATGGGTTGAAATTCTTGTTCATTGCTGTCAAAGAGAAAATTCCAATTTTCAATAGGCATCAAACTTTATTATTTGTCATTGCATCTGAGATGTTAATATTAGCATTGGCTGCTTTCCCCAGACTACATGAAGCTATAAGCAGTTTGCAGTCCTGGTGACAATATGTAAATTACTCAGAGTGAGCCTAATCTTGTATAATAAATGCCAATTTGCCTCTAAATTTGCTAACAATATTTTAATGTGGTAATTGAGGTCAAGGGGGACACCAGTTAAATGCTAATCTATCTATAACTGTCAATGTTAAATAGTATTTAGGTGTCCTTGCTGAAAATCAGATATCCAGGTTAACATATATCATTGGGTTTTTGCAGCCAGAAATCAAATAAAGTGTATTAGTCTTGGCACCATGTAAGTATATTAGTTTATAAATGTGCAGCTGCAACTATCCATAGCTTTTTGGACTTGTTTTGTATTACAACAGACCAGTAATTGCACTTTTTCCTGTTCTGTATACGATTTTGATTAGAAATCAAGTAATAAATACATGCCTGAAGGCTTCTGGGAATTAACTGGCATGTTTCTGTTCTGTCAGCTGATTGACAAGGTTCAATTTTAACCAATTTTATTCACAGTTTCACTTATCACAGCTTCTTTAAAAAACTTTCCAACACTGTGATAGACATGCAAGTGATGAACTTTGATAACAACTACACTAAACTGAAAGGCATTTGTCTATTAAAATGTTCTGATTTTCCCTGAAGGTGTCGGCATTCATCAAAAGCATGTTGGTAGCTGTAAGTTGATGTGTGTTCATTCACTTGTTACAGTTTGGATGTAACTCCAGCAGGCTTGGGTGGAAGTTTTATGCAATAACATCCCTCATTCCCCCTCTAAATAGAACGGTAAACATGAGGGGTCCTACCTTTGCCTTCATACCCAGGAGCAAATTTATAATGGGTAACATGAACCCATTACATGGGTAATAGGAACAGCTTTTTTTAGGCTCAAGGATGTCTAAAAATGTCTTTTTTTAAAATGTGGGAAAAGGTGGGGTTTTTTGTTTGTTTGGTGCATTATTTGTGAATGTTCCAGCTGAGTGTTGCTGCCAAAGCAGACTTGTGCCAATTTCCTTATCCTGGTTTTGTCCCATGCTGGAAATCAGCCTCTTTCAGTGTCATTACCTCCCCTCTTTGCAAGGGAATTCATCAACTGAAAACAGTCACCTGTATCCTTACACTACCCATGGTAGCATACAGCAGCTCTGGGTCCACTAGAGCAGCCTCCTGAGCAGTATGTGTGGAAGTGATTCTGTAAAAAAAGCAGCAGAAGTCCCTCTCTTTGGTTCCACATGAGGAGAATCACAGAATGGTTCTGTTTGGAAGAGAAATTTAAGATCACAGAGTTCAACCTTTAACCTAGTTCCACTGAGTTCAGTGCTAAACCATATTCCTAAGCAGCACATCAACATGTATTTTAAACATTCCAGGTATAGTGATTCAACCACCTACCTGGGCAGCCTGTCCCAGTGTTTACCCTTCCAGTGAAGTTTCTTCTAATAACCAATCTAAACCTCCTGTGGTGCATCTTGAGCCCATTTCCTCTTGTCCTGTTGCTTGTTAGTAGGAAGAGGAGACCAACCCCCACCTCACTACAGCCTCCTTTCAGGTAGTTGCAGATTGATAAGGTCTCCCCTCAGACTCTTTTCTCCAGGCTAAACAACCCCAGTTCCCTCAGATGCTCCTCATACAACTTGTTGCAATGAGTTTAGTAATGGAAATAATCTTAGAGTTATAAATGTGGAAAATGTGGTGGTCATCATTCACTTCCAACAGTGCCTGCATAGGATAGACAAGAGCTTTTTCTCCAGCACTCCCTACAACTGGAGCCCTGCTCTTAGTGGAGGACTGCATGTGTTAATAGCCTAGTAATAATGATTTCCAATAGGTTTAGAGGAAATACTGTTTAATCCAAGATTTCAAACCTTAATAAATAATTCCTATTCAATTTTCATCCCAGGAAGGAAGGGCAAAATCTTATTTTATCTGACCTTCTAAACATAAAACACTGTCTTCCATTCTGAACACTCAGGACTTATACTCTGTAGACAGCATTATCACATATAATAGTACCCTGAGTTTTATCCCAGTTAATCTGGTTGGTTTGAGTTTAGTTTAGCACCTTGTAAACTTTGCAGATCTTATAGGTCTGCACTGAGTGAATGACCAGATAAATAATAGCTTCAATAAAATCTCCTCTGGTAGAAACATTTCATGATCAAATTTAGAGAACAAGTAAAAAAGTTCTGTATATAATCCTTTACCTCCTTGTTAACACTGATAAAGGACAACGGTATGATAAAGTATCTTTATCCAGTGAAGAAAAGTACTGCATGATAAACCAGTTACAAAAAAAACTGATGTTAAATTTAAGCTGATTGGATAATTTTTACTTCCACTGATGTCAGGCTCCCATTACAGGCAGTGGGAATGTCTGTCTGGGGGAAGAAGGGAAGGGCTGGGCAAGGACTTTAGGATTTAGCCCCTAGGCTTCAAAATGGATTTAATAAAAACAAGTAATAACTTGCAATACAGCATAAAACCTGCAAGGTATAAGGAGAGAGAAGGCTGGCTGAAAATGACTGTACTTTTCAATACCAGTGTAGTGTGGGCAATTGGTAGTTAACATAGTAAACCTGGAAAGTCTGATTCAGAAGTCATTGAGGTAATTGCTTATTACACAGACTTTGAATCAGGTGGGTGGTTTGTGCATTCACTGACCAGCATAAGGGTTCTAGAATTGTCAGTCATGTGTTAGTGTGGTTATAATTTCACTGATTCCCAACTACATTAAAAATGTAGCATTGCAGACCTTAACTGTTCATCTTCACCTGCCTGTTGGCAAATTACACTCTTGTAGGGGTATTACTGTGGTACCTGAACAGAGGATTGTGATACAAATGCAGAAGTGGTACTATAATAAAAATACACCAGGACTGACTGCAGTGTCTTGATTATCACACTTTCAAATGTTGTTTAATGGCCTTGTCTTTCTTGGGAGCAAGGGCTGATGCACAGAAAACATTAGTAGTTAGGTTAGAGAAGCTGGAACAGTGCAATGGCACTGAATGCAGAAGAAGCAGTTCAGGCACAGAACATCTTCTGTCTAATGGTATTTCCTGCTTACCCTCAGGGCAATCCAACTAAACCCTGGACATTCAAACCCAGAAATTGTTCTGGCCTTGGCTAGACTAATAGAAGTAAAAACTTCAATCAAGCACTTACTAGTTACTTTGCACATGTGAAATAAGGTGCCTTTGGTGGCAAACAAGTGCAATTGCAGTTTAGAATTGACAATTTTTTTGCTATCTTTGCTCAATATAAGGTTAGGACTGGGTCATGTACCAGGGCTTTTACCCAATTAATGCTACCAGGGGAATTACACTTAAATAGATTTATTTCTACCCAAAGAGTTCCATCCAGTTTTTCCTCTGTATTTTCTCTTCATCAGTTGGTATGAACATATAAAATAATCCAGACCAGTCAACAAATGAAACAATACACAATATGTTTTGAAAGAGAGATAATTGTGTTTGCAGCACACCTTGTGCTGCTGCTTCAACCTGAAAGTTCTCAGTAATTTCTGCTTTTTGTCAGTCTTTGAACAGGATTTTTCAACCTACTTCTCCATGGGAGATACTAGTTATGGTTAAATCTAGGATGTCTCCCTGAATTTAAAAAATACCATTTGCAGTGTTATGGAGCTGTAATCACTCTTGTGAAATACTTACCATGAGCAATTCTCTACTGCTATTATTGGAAATTATTCACATACAGCTCAGCTAGATGCTGCTGCAAAGGTGTAGCTGTATAAAGAATGTTTCTTTGTAAATGAAATCTGCAAGAATGCAACCAAAGCTGCTATTGCCCCTTCAGCATGATGCTTGATCACATGAAATGGCAAAGCTGTTCTTGCCCCACAGGTTATTTCAGGACTGGATCATTCCCAGAAATACGAAAGTAACAAAAAACCAGTACGAGTATTTGGTGAATTTCCATGGCAATATTTGACTTCAGATTCCCAGATCAGAAGAACAGACAAGTTTGAGCACAAACCTTCTAACTTTGTAGTTCATGGACTGATGAATGCAGAGCTTGTATGTGACTGATGATTTGAAATCTCATTGAGAGTAATTGAGGATTGGTATCCATTTACATCTGCCTGAGACAGGAAGAAAACCTTTTGAAGCCACCCTATCAGATGCTTCTTGCTGACCACAGAAGTCATGGTTAATGCTATCAAAAGGAACATGTTGGAGTTTTTAGGTTCTCAAAGCTTGTTTATCTCAGATAGAGGTTATAACTGATACTCATGTTTCCTTAGCTGCATCTCTGCTGTCTGAGCTGAGACTGCCAGGAATCTGCAATATTCAGACAAAAATTAGTTCTGCTCACAATTATATGTTTATCATCTTCTTAGACTTGGATTTTGTTTTGTATCATCCTCTTCTTTTTTTGGTAACACATTGTCAGTATACATAGATAATCTAAGCAACAGTTTAAGTGAAGAATATTTCTAATAAAGAATAATATTCATTTAATAACATGACACTATCATCAACAGGTAACATTATGGAGACAAATTGTATGCTCTGGAAGTTTAGAATGAAAGGAAACTGAAGAATAAAAAGAAGTTTGGGTCATAAGTTTCATAATGGTTTTCTGCAGATATAGCATAAAGCTAGCTTTCAAATGCAACAATAGATAATAAAAGATGCAAATGTCCTACTAACAGAAACACTCACCAAATAGCAAAATACAGGTTTTCTGTAATTGGTAATGTTTTTTCCTTATTGCATTAACAACATTTTGAATATGTTTGATCAATGGACTTTTACTCAGCTAACTTTGATTGTATTTGTGTGCTTATTTTGATAAATTATTCTAATATACATTGATTTTAAGTATAAAAAACCAGAGAAGTATAAGCTGGCAGTCAATGGTTTTAACTTGACTACTTTCACCACTGACAAAAAAATTAATTAAGTTTTAATATTTGTCATGAAAAGGAAGCAATCCACCATTGTTCTGTCACCTGAGTGAATTGTGCATGATTCTGGATCATAGCTAAGACTTTTCTCTCAAAATATCTGATAATTAACCCCATCAAGAAGTTCAAGTACATCTATACACTGGTTGTTGATTGACAGTACTAGATTGCTAAAAAATTGTGAAGGTGACACTGTAAATAATAATCTTTCTTAGAATATCACACCACTTGCTTATTAAATCTTACTTGATCTTCTTCGAAATAAAAAAAAAGTACTAACACCATTATGTCAGCTTCTTCTCCCAGATTGTGTAAAATAATTTTAGCCTGCTTTTAGAATATTGCCTTTAGAATGAGCACATCTGTACACGTAAATGTAAACATTTGCAGCCAAAGACATGAAGAAATGCTAGAAAATGCAGCAAAAGAGTTGGAATCAGTTGTAGGTCATTTCTCTCTAGATACATTTTCACCCTGCATAGATAAAAACAAGATGGAACTGTTCCTCAGCCCACCTTTAAATGCTGAACTTCCCCCAAGCATCACACAATAGAAGTAGTAGTGCTGGAAGTATTTTTGGCCCTTGTGCTTTTATCTCCTTGCACTCATTGCAGACTTTCTCATCCTGTTGGTTTCCACTTCTCAGTAGTACAAGGATTGCTGGGGGACCTTTATCTAAGTGCTTAATGCTTACCACTTTGTGGTTCAGAAACCAGAGATACTACGGGGGTGACACTGCAGCTGCAGGTTTGAAATCTTGTTCTTCCATGTGCTTTAAGAGGTTCTCATCTGCTTCTTGATTGTCACCTGGGAATTCTTCAGGGAAGAAAAGGAAAGGCTGACTTCTCAGACTCCTCAGATCTGCAGTCCAGTCTCTAAGTCTATTTCACAGACAATTCTTAATCTTTCTGTCACTGTCTCTTATCTGCACCAGCCGTAGAAGGATCTTCAGCACTTCTTGTCACTTGTCAAAATGGATTTCATGGAGGTTCTCCTCATCCTGGATACTTTTAAGATCCTCAGGAACTAACTTCTTTTTTGTGTTTCAAAGTCCATCAAACTAGGATGCACTGGCCAACTGATTTCTGTTCCCTCTAAGAACCCCTCTCCTAAAGTATTTCAAAGAACAAAATCTACTTTTAAAGAATGCCCAGAGTTGAATGTGATTTAGTAACACAGAGGATGTTAAGGTTATACAGTAAGAAACAAATGTGTTTAATACTAATTTTGTGATATGGGAGTAAGAAAGAAACCCAAGAGACTAGGGTACCTAATTTTGAGGGTTTTTATAGTTTTTCTTAGACATTATTCCTTTTAAGGTTTTTTGATATTTTTTTCTCTACTGTCTCTTCTTCAAGCAGTAAGTTTATGACCCTGTGTAGGTTTTGACAAAAAAATACTGTGCAAAGGAGCTATTCTGCACATTCACAGCATTTACCTATTTAATTGAGGCACCTCTGCACAGATACAGGTGAGATAACTGTATGTTCTTGGATCAGAGTGAGGAATAGCACTATTATCAGCTATTAATTATGGCAATAGTGTAGCAGGACCTATAGAACTCTGACAACAGACTCTTACATGGACACCCCAAGGCCTTGATAAAATTTCCAAGGCCATTACTTTTCACACTATTTCTCTGTTTCCTTTAATTTCCCTTTTGTATGTGTCCCAGGAAATACGGGTTTTGAAGTGAAAGTGTTAGTTACGACAATTTGTACAGTTTTATTGACTTTCAAAACATAAAATGGCTTAAAATCTTGATTTGAAATATCAATAATGGGTGTTATCTTGCAATTACCCGTGCTGGCAAAGTATAAAAAGAACACTCTTTACACTAGTAATAAACGTTTGCAGAATTGTAATTAACAGCTGCACCTTGAGCAGTCACATTTTAAATTACTTGAAAATCTGCCAGTTGTTTCCATGCATGTGAAAAGGAAAAAACCTACCACAAAACAATCCATCTCCAAATGTTTGCCTTGAAATCTGCTTTTAATCTGCAGTCACCATGTCCAAGTTTGTAATATTTGCTTCTTTGATGAAACTTGACAACATTCAAGTTTGATCTAATAGTGAGTTTTTATTACTACTTAGAAATGCCTGAAAGTTTGTTTCAGAATTGCTGCTGACAGACCTTTTAACTACAGAAGTGCATTAATTATCATTATAGTCAGAATAAGGTTATTAGACTTATATTATAAAATAACTATGTTAACGCCTACAGAAAATAGAAAATAAAAAAGGAAATAAAAATTGCCTATCTTAAATAGTAGGAAAATAGTGATTAATCATCCTGTTCATGTAAACAGGGTTATTTTTCTTTTTATAACATGATATCAAGCCAAAAGCATGTGATTGATTTTATAAATCAGTCACTACCCTGTTCATACCATCATTTTTTTTCTTTTAATGCACTCTGCATTAATATCCTGCCTCTGGCTTGTTTCATTTAATTTCTTCCTTGCCAGTAGAAAGCAAGCAGCTATGTATGTTTGAAGACAGCAAGCACTTCTCTGCAAAATAATCACAAAAATAAAAGGAAAAAAAGCTAAAAAAACCACACACAAAAAAAACCCCACAAGAGAATGTAGAATTTGCGGAGCTTCCAGTAGGAATTTAACAATATGCATGAAAAGCTTGTTTTGTGTTTGCAACTATAGAGTTAGATTTTCTGCTAGGCTTTCAGAAATTGCTCCTGCAATACTAACTTTACTGCTGTTAAACCTCTCACATAATGTGCAACACCTTTCTGGCTCTTTATAAGGATTTCCAATACCTAGCAGTGGTAGATAACGCTCAAGACCACATCCTGACCTTCAGCTCTATGACTGACTAGGCTATTTTTTCACTGTCCTTGGGTCCTTGTGAAGCACTAAGCTTTTTCTCTGCCTTTGTTTTTATTCTGATTGCTAACCAGGCAATAATTTAGCTAGCTTCTTCCTTGGTCATAGAAACAGGGAAATTCAGCAAGGTATAAAGCGAAACATCCGGCCAGAAGGGATTTGAACTACAGCTTGAATTCTGTTTCATTTGTGTTAAACTATTTATTGACCCACATGTGCTGGAGTTCTTCATAATCCATTTGATAATTCATAATAATTGTCATAAATACTGAAAGGACAGATTTGTTGTCACTGGTCCCTCTTTACTCATAATTTTTCTCAATCCATTAGTATAATGTTCTTTCTAGTTTGTCACTGTACCCCTGGTGTTGTATGAGTGAAGGTATGGGGAGCTTTAGCATATATTTTAATATGTGTTGGATCAAAAATATAATTATGAGAGCCTCAAATATTTTCCTAATATAATCTGTAAAGATCTTTCTACACCTGTCATCTACTGAGACCACCTGCCTTGGTCTGTCTTCTACTGTTGATGCACTGTGATGTGTAAATTACTTCCAAACTTGCTCTGCGAAGTCCTCTTTTCTTCATATTTGCATGTGATAACTTCTGTTTCCACCAGCATTCAAGGTACAAATCCTAAACACACTCAACGTTATCTGCCTAATTCTGAAGGAGACAAAGTTGTTGGCTAAGATTTACTGAAATCCTTTTTTCATTAGAAGTATCTCCATGTAACACCTCCAATATCTTTCATAAGTGCATGTATTTTAGAAGATGTCTTGTTTCCTGCCTAATGTTTTAGTAGATCTCCACTTCTAACAAGCAATATGTTAACATTTGTGGGGTCAATAATATAGATTGGTCTTGGCACTAGGCGCTTTCAGATGTCCTCATGCCAGGCTGTCAACTCATGATGCCTTAACTTTTTTTGTTGTTAAGAATGCAAGAAACACCTGGAATTATCATAGAATCATAGAATCTTAGGGGCTGGAAGGGACCTCGAGAGATCATCTAGTCCAACCCTCCTGCCAGAGCAGGGTCACCTAGAGTACATCACACAGGAACTCATCCAGGTGGGTTTTGAATGTCTCCAGTGAGGGAGACTCCACAACCTCCCTGGGCAGTCTGTTCCAGTGCTCTGTCACTCTCACAGTAAAAAATTTTTTTCGGATATTCACCTTGAACCTCCTGTGCTCCAATTTACACCCATAATTACTCTGAAGTGAACCTGGAGAAATGCAGTATAAAATCAGCTTGCAATTCTTTTACTGTGTATGTCTATGAACCATTTACACCAAAGTGTATTATGTCAAGAAGCTCTCATTTCATTTTAGTAACCAGTATGGTATAGTATTTATCCATGTATTTGTACATTTTTAGAATTTTCTGATCTTTGTATCTTGTTATCTGCTAAGGAATCATCTTAATTTCACATTTCTTACAGGTGATTAAAGATGGTGGTTTTTACAGTACTTATTTTTTGTATCCTTATAACTCTTCTTTCTTCTATTTCTGGGCTTCATTCTAAAAGCCTGCCAATCTCTGCTCCATCTGATGGTTATACAAAACACGTTTCTCCCCCTTATCTTTTGCTAATTTATACCTCTTTTATACCTCTGGATCTTGTGAAATTACTTCATTTTAGACCAGTATCTTTTCCACATTGTCATTTTCCTACACTTGAGTTTCATACTTTGTATTGCTTCCAGAACATTAGTTTTGCTCGTAAATCTCCAAACTCACTTGGAAATCATTTCAGTACCAATGCACCTGTATGGCACAATGTGCATCTGCCTTTCCCTAAATTACAGATCCCTAGGATGTTCTCCCCAGGAAAATATGAGCCTGTTTCTCCATTAGTCCAGCTGCTCCATTGCCAGGACAGTTGGACAACATCTGGTGTGTTCATGTATATCCAGTGAGGCTAAAATGACTGCAGACTAAGATGATCCCAGATGAGCCAGGAACATTGTCACCACCTGGAAAAGCCCTTGGACCTTTGTCATTCACAGTGTATGCAAAATGCATATTACTTTCAATGTAGTGCAGTGTACATGTTCACATCCAGGAAAACTAGCTCAGTCCTCCCCTTCAGTTTTGTATTCTTCTCTTTCATGGGCTTATTTAACGTTTGCTGGCAGATAGTTTTTACATAGCAAAAGGGAGGAGATGGCTTGATAGCGTTACAGTAACATGCAATTTTTAAAGGCCTTATGTTTGTAATGGAAAAAAGTCCAACAGTTTACTATTAACCACATGATCAGAGTAGTTAAATGGACAACCCTGGACTGCATATTTAAAGCTGTGGCAGTAGATGTGGGGCTGTTTGTTCAGTGCTATCCCATCACAGAATTACACAGCTCGCTGTGGTTGCAGTCTGATAATTATTATTGATTCGCTCTCAGGCTGTCAATCTGGGGACAGCGCTAAAGCAGTCCATGATGGACAGAAAGAGGATTGGACAGCCACCATCCAACGAGGAAACTTCATCTTGAAAATGAACTTAGATGAGATGGTGCTAGTGGATAAGGGTAATTGATGATTGTTTCAGAGTGGAAGAAGGGAAAAAGAGAGATAAAAAATTCCTATTTGGCATTCATCCTTAGTGTCCTGTAGCACTCCAGGGACTGCCTGCAAACTCTATAAAGTTCAAAGTTTCTTTTTTCAGTGGTTAGCCAAATATACTGCTCTTACTATAAGTAGTGATTAGCTTAGAGTCACCAGGATCCATGAGAAAGACAGAACAATACCTCAGGGAAATAAATTTTACCAACCCTGGCTTATTATCTTCATCTGCTTTTAAGATCCTAAACATAAACAAGAATCAGCACTTCAGCCTGGTTAAAATGTTAAAAATTACAATGTAGGTATTAGTAGTAAGAACTTGAACCTGCAGTAATGAGGCAAATAATTAATTGTGTTTTGTAACAACCATACCTGTTATATATTTCTTTCTAGGTCAGTTTTAAGTAATTGCCAATTCACAAAACTAAGCAGTCATACCAGAAATTCTGGACAGTGTAAGCTATCCAGAGTCTCATTTTATGAAGTGGATGGTCTTTGTATTTTTAAAACACTACACAAAATGCCTGAGAGAAATCAGGAGTCAGCTGATGGAAAATAAGCTAAATTTTTTTAGCTGAATTCTGCCCAACCCTTTATTTCAACACAAATTATGCTGTTTGCAATTTCCTCTGTGCTTTTGATAACTTAGGTTGACCCATTGTGTTTCAGTTGGGGGTTTTCCTTATTAATCATCTTACATGTACAGCACATCTGGGACCCCAAATCTCCTACAAGCTCCAGAAGCCACAGTACGGAAATTCAAAAATGCCAGGTAGAAGAAAGCACTGCTGATGTGGCTGCTGGCTGGCAGGGAGTCTGAGTCTCTCCTGAAAAATAAATCTCTGGGCAGAGGGAAATAAATGAGAACCCATCCCTCTTCAGAAACACCAGCTTTACTCTGATACAAGCGCTATGGAAGTAAAACAGGATAAGTCATGTCTTTTGCCAGCTCAGGTACCTTCAGCTGGCAGGGAGTGCTCAAACATTCTCCTCTTTGGCAGGATAACAAGGATAACAGCCCCAGGATTTGGGGTGAAAACTGCTGACATGCTTATAGGGGTGACTTAACTGGCTTTTGTGTACAAATATTTTCTTCATGTTACATTTCAATGGAGCAGCCACTGCATTAATATAAATATTTTCTCTGGTATGTCATTTGATTGCTGTGATATTAAACATCAGTTGTGACTGAAAGAGAGCATTAGGGAAAATTCATTTACATTTTCATATAAGTTCTGAAAGGGACCTATCTTAAGTGTCTAAGCTTTGAGCCAGTCTCCCAAGATTTTTACAGAAGAGTTGTGGTCCTGCAGAGTACGAGTCTGAGACCTGAGTCTATGTGACCTGACTGTTCCCTGAAGAGCTTTTCTTTTCTCTCACTATATGGCCAGATGTTGTCAGTAAGAACAGAGATCTTAGGGCATTTCAGATGAACAGTAAAAGCAGGTCTTCCTTTCTAGTGTCTTTGTTTCCCACTGGTGATACCATCCTCCACAAAACAATACAGAAAAGTGAAATGCAACCAAAAGTGTGCATTCCACTTCCTGCCCTATCCAGTAGACATAAGGATATGTCTACTCTTACTGGTGGTGGAAGGGATATAAATTTTCCTTTAGGGATTCCAAAAGGAGTGTCAGCAGAATGGAAGGTGTAAGCCTGGTGAGAAGGATTTATAATCTTCTCTGCAAGTAGTCAGGAAGATTAATACACTGAAATATACCTAGAAAATGGTTAATCATTCTTTATTTATTCTTTTTCTTCAGATGAGCTTTCAGATAAAGCAAAATTGTATGAAACTTCTCGTTACATGAGAAGTATCAGAAACAAAATATTTCAAACCTAGTAAATATTTGCTGTCAGTCTGAAGACTAATTGTACCAGCCATGAGCCAAGAAGACTAAGTTTATCCTCAAATTCTATGATAGAGCAGATAGAGCTTTCAAATAAAATTGCCTGGATTTATGCAGGAAAAATGAGGATTTTCACAAACAAGACACCATTCTTTCATTTGTGACTCTTCAGCATTTCCAGGGTTCAACAATTCTTGAAGAAGGCTAGGACAGGTAATAAGGCAAGATCTTCTGTGTGGCCACTTTTTTGGGGGTATCTCAAAGGCTTATAAATCCAGTTATTTACTTAACATGACACCATGATCCCCTGCTGTCCACAATGTGGATTAATGTTTAGATTATTCCTGCTTTTCTGATTAACATCATTCTTGGGAAATTAATGCTGTCCACAGAGGAACACTGTGCAAAGGTTCTTTCCTATCTTATCCCTTTGAATTCTGTCCCTGTAAAGGCTGAGAATGAGGCCAAGAGAGATTTTCCTGTGTGCATCTGTTGTGTAATGCTTGTTCTGGCACAACACCTTGATTGCTGTCAGATCTGCCCCAGCTTTACCAGAGTCCCTAGAGCTACAGTTTCAGCCTTCAGCAGCAGAGAAAGGGCTGAACAGGGTGAGAGAGGAGCCTCATAGTCACAGCAGATGCAGTAATGTCGTAGTTCATCGTGATTCCCGCGTGAACTTGCCTTTCATAAAAAGGATTACCAAAATGTCATATTGGAGTGAGCAAAGCAAGCCAAGCTTCCCAAAGACTGACTCCTGTAAAGCTGTTGTAATCAACATCCATTTTAGGTGAGATGTGGAGATTATGGTGCTGTTTGTATTTGGATCTGCTACTTCATTGTCCCTAGGTGGTGTGGTTTTACTTCCCTGCTTTCTGCTTAAAGGCAGAGCTAGATGCAGGGTTAGCAAGAATATCAGACTGGACACAATGCGATACAACTGGGGTGTGCAACAGATTGTGCAATCCATGGACAGAGAGGCTGTCCAAATTTTGGTCTTCTGTTTGTAAGTTTTTTAATATGGGTCAGGTGGTACCTTGAACTCCACCAGGCTTCCCTATTGTGTTTGTTTATACAGCTGCATGTGTTTAATGGTAGCAATGCCCTGTGTCTCAGAAGTCCCCCTTTTACTCAGATTTGCTGACTTTCACGGTCACAGCAAGGTCTGTCTAATCTTTCATCCCTTCCCAGAAATTGAGAATTGAATAACACTGTGTAAGTTGAAGAATCGTTTCTCTGATAAGATTGTGGTTTTTCACAGTTGATATGAATTTGTATCTTTATTATTTATATTAGCTAGCTATCTTGGCTGTCCCTACTTGCAGGAACAATAGCTACTAGTCCTGGGCCTGGGCCAAGCTGTCCAGGAGAAGGCAGTCAGCTGTCCAGAGACTATTTGAGTACTGCTCAGAAATTGCTTGAATACCACTTTAGGTACTGCAGCCTTGGAAACCTTGGCTTTGATAGCTTGTCTTATGACTGGGTTACCTTGTGATCATAGAATCATAGAATGGCTTGGGTTGGAAGGCACCTTAAAGATCATCTATTTCTGATGAAAATGAGAGAGCTGAGAGTTTCTGGGGCTGCATGAGGATTATGTGCTGTGAGAAACAGGTGTAGTGAGCTAGAGCAACATGTTTTGCTCTCCTGCATAGATTTATAGCACAGGTCACACTTTGACTTTAGGCGCCATTTTCTTAAATTACAAGCTGTGACTTGAGGACTTCAGCAAGAGCTAATCCTGTGTCCTGGTAAATTCCTCCAAAGGCAACACAGAGGACTAGAGAAGAAGGCACAGCAATACAGTGATGGCTGTACTCCTGGTGTTGTGCCCGAGTAATAATTTACTGTATTGGGCAAATATAGTACATTCCCTGCTCTGGCAGGGAAGCACGTGCCCTTCTCACTCATTACCATTGGAAATGGAAAGCGGTGGATGCTCACTGAAATGAGTAATACAAGGAAAAAACACTGTTCCATCAGTTCCTTTGAAGTACACCAGTGTCAGCACCAGTGGTTTCTCCTAGCACAAAGAGTGCCTGCATGCTTTTAGCTGTGAGGAACACAGGGTTGCTAACTGCTGTGTGGTGTACATTTTCTGGAAGCTAGAGGCTGGCAGTTGTTGGGAAGAAAACTGCAGCTGAAGATATTGAATTTCTTTAGATCCCAAAGCAGACCTGCAGGTATAATAATTGATCACAGAACATTGTAGGCTGGTGTGAGATGTGCAGAGATGAGGCAGGAAAAGGTGCCATTCTTCAGCTGCCTCATTCTGCTTCTCTTTCTCCATTATGCTGTTTGTATTGCATCTGCTGCCCTGCATCTCTCATGCCTCTGACCACCCTGTGGCAACTAGTGCCAGCTGATGACTGTCACTAGAGGCTGGCCTTTGTATCTGTGCATATGCATTTTCTTAGTGCTGTAGTGTTTTAGATGAGTCATTTGAGACTGATACACCGCTCTTTTTCTCTCACAGTACCAATACATTATTCTGTGCACTCATTAAGAAGCAGAAAATTTTTAGGAATTAGGAAGGTTTTCGCTAAGCTTCAGTGGCCTAAAAGTAATATTCTGCTCTGAGTAGTTAAAATTAAGTTCCAACAGTTTTCCTGGAAGCAACATTGCTGCTCTCCTAGTAACAGGAAAAAAATCCAAAATAAGAATCTCATACCACTGTAGGTATAGAAACCAGTGTGATATTTATTCCTTACATGTTGCAACTCTGAGTAGTCAGATCTTCCATAAAAGCACCATTTCCTGATTTCTGATCCAGAGTCAGGATGGGGAGTGGGTATGAGCTTTGTGAAAGAGCAGCACAATAATCCTATAAAAGGTTGGGACACACTTGTACGTCATTTGAATGAGACTGTGTCAGTCAGCAGGTAAGCAGTTTTTAATAGAAAAGCTGTTTTGCAGCAGCTACCCTGCAGTCCTACCACTTGGAGCAGGTGTTACGATAAGATAATGGTCTCTTGTAGTAACCCTTGTGAATCACAATCCTTGAGGAAAAAGTAGGGACAAGCCCTTCAAATTGGGTTTCAAAAGCATATAAAGAGTTGACCTTACAGAGGTAGTTCAAGGAATAACCTAATCTTTCTGTCCCATATTCCCCCATGTACAAAAGCTTGCCTGAAATTGAAAGGGGGAGCTGGGGGAGCTTCTGAAGGCAATGTTGGTTCCAAATAAAGAAGCCAGTGTCCCAACAAAATCGTTTTACAGCCTCTTTGCAATCTGCAGAGGATTACAGGTTTGCAGCATGTTTGTCTGCCTTGAGACCAAGGAGGGTTTGCTGCAAAATGGTTATCACTGTAGAATCAGGGCATAAACAACAGCACCAAAGTAGAAAGCCTAATGATTTTAATGAATTGAGTGGAAGAAATTATGCATCTTAAAGAAAATGTTGCTTGAAGAAAATTATTTTCTGCTGCATTTTTTTCCCCATTTTTAAGCTATAGAAATCTCATATACACCCACAGACCTGCCTTCTGCAAAACTAACATAATTTTAACAATTAAAGATTGAAGTGTGGACTTCTGAGATGATCCCTTATGACCTACACTTTATTAGATTTATGTTGCCTTTTGATATGTTCTATTTGCTGGAAGCCCCAGCATCTTATCATTATGATTCAAACAGGCTTTGCTCTCTGCTCACAAATAATTGATGCTCCCTTTGCACAAAGCATAGTTTTCAGCTGATAAGCAGCAGGGTAATTGGCACCTTCACAGGATATTAGGCAGGAAAAAAAAAAAAAAGGGCATCACACTTAACAGACAGGAAGCAGACAGGAGAAGGTAGCCAAATAATTGTGGTAGTGTAAGCAGGGCTAAATGCTGCTTGACAAGTTCTGTATGTTTGCACTTCCTGTAGTAAATATTAAGATTTCTGTTTATCAGCAGAGGGATCAGAGTGTGTGGAGGGCAGTCTTTGTGACATGAACATTTGTAAGAGAGGTGCATTGTTAGCAGTATCTGTATAGAATAAGGTTTATTCATTTTAAAGCCAATGTTTAGTTTTAAACACCACTACATGAAGCATCTCTGTGGTCCCATGTTAGCTAGCGGGTGTGACATCATTAACAACAGTTTACATCAGATAGATGCTTATGAATAATGCTAGACTCCAATGAATTCCTGTGCAGCTGCAGGTTACATATTGTGTCTACAGGCTTACAGCCTTAAAAAAACTAGGTTATTTGAGGGAGCCAAGAAATACTTTCAAGTCTAAAATCTTACCCCATCCAAAGCAGATGAAAAGCTTCTTGGCTGCAATCACTGGCAGTGTCACTGTGTCTCTCAAAATATTTTTAGTTTGTTTGACTTTGCAATGCTATTCTAGTATGGCTTTTGTGGTGTTCAGAAACTAATAGCTATACGTTTATTTTGAAATTATCCTTTCAGGTTCAGCTATGTACCTGTTAAGACTAAAACCATCAAACAAATGAGTCATATCAAATGTGCAATCTCATCAAATTTAGCTTCTTAAGCTTTGGTTGGTATTTTTTAAAAGTGTGGCATGTCTCACCGGTAATTGCTTTTCTTTCTTTGTAGAGATTATGGACTCTGTATAAATATATCGGTGCATATTTAATCTTGTAAGTCACTCAGATACTTCACTGAGTACAGTGTATAAATAGAAAGGCTAAAAATAAATGTAACTATGTAATGCCATGCACTATTTCTAGCAAAAACATTTCTGTTTACAAAGATTCACTTCTATTAGCTGAGACTTACAACTTCCTTATGTGCTGTGTAAGTGTGGGAGGGGAGGAAAATGTTATACTAATAAAATAATTTTATGATAAACTAGATTCTATTTTCCAGACATAGACCAATTCTTAACATGTAATAGTTATTAAATATGCCTCTGCATCTGTATGGAGCACCAAAATATATGTGTGAGACTTAATTATTACTATAGGGTCACACAGGCTGTGGCAGTGTATTTTATTAGATAAGAATAAAGAGTGTCAGTGGAAATAAGACCTATCGCGTTATACAGCAACTCGTTCCCAAGACAAGCACTTGTGTCTGTCCTGGTGATGGTGTTGCTGTATTTGTTTTCCAATTACATCTTGAGTGAACTCAATAGAGCACAAGGCACGATGGCAGCAGTCACCTTTTGCTGCAATTACTGTTTATGTTCTGCCCAGAAACAGGTAAAGGAGCATTTCTTTCTTACCACCCTTCCTTGATTTCTGGGTGCATTCCCTAGTACTTGTGACAAAATATGAACCTGCAGCAAAAGGAGCCACCTATCAAAGCTCTCGGGTTCAGTCCTATTTCTCACTTGCACGCACAACAATTACACCAGAGAGGAGGATTGATTTCTCCAACCAATTATGCTTAAACATGCTAAGCTTGTTATCGAGCTACGTTGTTATGTAGAACACTGTGCTTATGTGGTACAGTGCTTTCCACTGATACTATTTATGAAATGAGTTCTTGCTGTCTTCACAATGCACAGATGGTGACAGTCTAACTCTGAATAACACACATAGGGAGGCAGCATGTGATAACTCTTCATAAAACATATAGTTTGGGTAATTATGGCAGTACTTGTCTCACTGTACCACTTGTCAAACAAGATTAGTATTTTAAGAGGTCATGAATTTGTTTTAATATCAAATTTCACTGAGGTTTTTTCTCTGCATTTAACATCTCCAGAAGTAACAATCTGTTTTGAATCAGAAAACAAAGGTTCATTTTTTCTCTTCTGGGCAGAAATAGAAATACCAGTTTTGCTGGAGAATACTCCCAGTTGCTTCTGTAATACTATGACAATTGAGATTTTTCTCAGAGTTGTGGAGTGTCTAGTATAATTACAGAACCTTCTATTCAATTTTTCAAGTTTTATCTAACATTTTTGTTGTGATCAGCATTGTTGGCCTGTTACAGCATCTTAGACATGGAACGTTTGTATACATGCTTATCTTGTTTGTGTGTGCAGAAGGTCCTTTAGTTTATAGCAACTTCCAGCAGTCCCTAGGCACTACACTGTATTAGTATCATCCTTGTGGCACTCAACAGCTCAGCTGCTGAATAAGAATATTTCTGCAGCTCTGATTTCACAGCCTCTACAAATATCAACCCATGGAAAGCCTTACTGCTGGAGATAGTCAGGCCATCCAATGAGGATCTGGAGTTAAGCTCCTGTTGAAACCCTACCCGTAGCTCACTGTGGTCTGGTCCTCCAGACCCTGCTGTTATCTTCACTGCAATGGAGTATGAGGCTTCTTTAATTATTCTTTGAATGTCCCTGCAGCCTGGAGGGGTTATCATAGCATTTAGAGAAATAAACCCTTCCCAGGTTTATCTCAATCTACTGTCCCACTCTGTTGCTTAGTGAGGGACTTAGTATGTAGTCCTCCTGAATCTCTGCTTGACAAAAGTAAAGCATACACTGAAAGAAAAAAGTTTTTGCATCAAATTTGATAGAGAGTCCTGCCTCACAGAACAGAGCACCTCCCCTCCAGCTGGAAAAGGATGGAGGAAACAAAGGATCCAAGTCATCAGATCCAGAGTGAGATGAGTTTCCTCTCAGTCTCTGCAGCTGGTACTTATTTGTTGCTACCTGATGCTTTTTAGCAACATAAGCCACTGCTGGAGTAGCATCAAGCTGAACACATGCAATGTTGTCTCCCCTGTCTTGCTGAACTGACCATTAGGAAGACAGAACAAAACCATGGGGGTTACACCTAAGCTTTTGCCTCTGATTTGCAGCATGTTGATGCCTGCAGCAAGCTGAGAAGTATCTTTTAAAATATATGCTCTGATGTGTTAAATTAGGAGGAGGATTTCAAGTACAGCCCTGTGGTGTTGGTCATTGCCACAGATGTAACTCTACATTAAGAGATTGTGCTAATAAAGGAAATACCACTTTTCCTTACACAGGACATTAACCCTGCATTGCTCAGACAAATCAAGCTCTAAATTAAGGTGTAATTTTAGTTATAACATGAAACCTGCCCTAGCCTAAGGAAGAAAATTCTGCTCGAGATGTGATCACAGCATCTGCTTCGAATGGCTGAGGTTGAAGTTACAGCCCCTAGCAATGTCCAGCCTTGCAACACTCCCCATTGCCATGGGCAGAGAAGGGGCCACTTGCCTTGAGGTATCAAGGGCTTCAAGACTTACAGCTCTAATGGGTCCCTGTGCTCTGTAATCCTTTTCCTCCTGCCTTTGCTATTTTAGGCAATCTTTTGCAGTCTTTCTCTGTTGCTCGCAGGAATTTGAGTCAAAATCCAGTAAAAGTGACAGAGTACTTAACAGTTTTACAGACATTCATTCATATGTCACACTTATTTTTTTTCCCCTGAGTGTGAATTAGGAGGATACTTTAAATGCAGATTTGGCATCCTTAATGTGATGTGCATTATTGGAACAAGAGAAGGCAGAGCCTGCCTCTTTAGATCAAGAGAACACCTAAGAGGATACTTACTGTTCTTCCAAAGTCATCTAGGGCTAGGGCTGGACTGTATGATCTTGGAGGTCTCTTCCAGCCAGGGACATTCTGTGATTCTGTGACCACTAGACTCAGTTAGTATTGGTTAAGTGGTTTTAAATTTTTAGGTGAATAGGAAGTTATTTACTTACTATTTATATGATACTGTAACCATTTATATGGTAATAGAGAGGAGGGCTGATCTTGTGGTTGGAGCAGATAATGTAGAGTAAGAAGATGTGGCTTGGTGTCAAAACACTGCCAAAGACTTTTTTTTTTTGGTGACAAGTCATTTAATCTCAGTGTCTCAGTTCTTCAGCTATAAAATGGGAATAATAATGGTACCTTGTTCCCAGCTTTTGCTTGTCTTATTATTGATGACTGCATTCTCTTTGGGGGTTAGACTTTCCCTTGCTTAAAGGCTTAACACAAAGAGATCTTAATCTCAGCTACTTTAATACAAATAAAAGCTACAAAAAATAGCACTATTACTACCTGGGCATCAGCAGAACTTGTGACATTAATATCATGCTGACAAGCTCCCTTCCTCTCAGGATTTGCTTTGCCCATCTCTGCCCCTAATCCTAGTGCATTCAGTCCTGCTGGTGTGGAAAAACATCTTCATGGTTAATACCCCTCCCTCAGGAAGGGAACGTTACTCTGGTTTTCTGCCTACCTCTGCTTGTCAGGATGAGCTGCTAGCATTATATCCTGCATACATCATTGCATAGTTGTTATACTCAAGAAAACCTTTAGTTAATCCTGATATTTATTTCTCCAACGTGTCCATTTTTAGAGGTTTGCTTCTTTTGAAAAGTGCAACAGTCTCTTCTCACTTTCAAGCATTTGCTGCAACACCTTGCATTAATGTTGCACAATAACAACCAGCTCCTCCTTCTCCCCTTCACTAGTCATCTTTAATAGTTTCACACAGGCCTTTCCTCTAACACCAGCAAAACAGCAAAAAATATCAGCACTGAATTTACCAGGTTTTTTCAGGATAGAATTCCTGAAACTCTCAGTTGAGAAGACTCTAAAATGGTTCTTGGAGGTTCTTGAGGATCATATGCCCTATAATCAGCCCCTCAAATCCTGCCACCATCTCCAGTTGACTGAGCACCAGAAGTGGAGCCAGGCTTATGCATAGTTCCCATGGTTGCAAATCTACACGCATTTCTGGACTAGTGACCTGCAGGATTTCAGAAAGGTTTATCTGGTCCACAGATTCCTCTGTAGGCAATGGGTGTCCTGCACTAATACATTGACACCGACTGTCCTAATCACATCTAGTAACAGCACAGTTCTCTGCTATGAAAAACTTTGGCTACCAGGGCTAGTGCACAAAGCGACAGCGAAAGCCATCTACCAACACATGTATAATAGAGTCTTAAAAGATCTGAAATAATAGAAATGGAAGCTACTGTTAAAGAAAATTTAGGGCCAGGTTAAACGTTTTCATGATGGGTAGAAGCTGCATAAATTGAAATATTTCATAGTGTTTATTACAGTTTCAACCAGAGGTGGTAATAATGCAGTGAGTGGCTGATTTTAAAATATCTTATTATTGGCTAAATTATTAGTGAACAGTGACCCTAATTAACAAAGTAATAAACCTGAAGATTTGCTTATGATGCAGCTGTTGGAACACCATATGCTCCAGGTAGTTTGCCCTGAAAATGAGAAGGAGTCCAAGGTTCCTGGAAGAAACAAACCAAACAAAGTATTGGCTGATGGGAATCTGTGGGTTACTGGAACTGACACTGCATTGTAGGTTGCAGACTATAATTGTCCTGTAAATTTATCACTTGGGTAATAAGACAAGGCTGCAAGAGAGTTCTTATATAAAGCATTGAGCAAATGTGGGGGTCATATACCAAAGCTCATATCCAAACATAGGTGCACTTGCTGTTCTGGAAGTAAGACTGACTTTTTTCCTATTTTCTTCATTCCATCTTGCAGTAGCTAAGTAGTAAACATGAGATCATAATTTTTGCCTCTATAAAATACATAATGCAAAGCACTTCTGAAGGAGAGGGAGCTAAAATGTAATAGCACAATTCAGTGGATCCCTCCCCTTTTTGGGATGTCTCCATTGTGATCTTCATTTTTCCTGTCATTTATTTGCCTAGGTCTTTCTTTTTAGTTCATAATCTGATCTAGGTGATCATTGCACCTTTTGTGCAGTGCCTAGAACAACTAGACCCGATCCTAATTAATGCCTTCTTCAGGTTCTTTCAGCAGCTCATCCTGAAAATCCCAGAGGAATCTTAAGTTTCCCTGATTCTCTGATAAGCTATAAACATACGTTCTGGGAATTGAAAAAGAGCACAAAAGCAGTGTTTGAATTTGTTGATGCATTCTATCTGTAAAACTAATGATAAACTGTAATTATTTGTGCAGGTTTATGGATTCAAGTATGGGATGATTAATTTAATCATGTTTAGATGTTCAACTATCTGATTTGCATGTTTAATCTGGACATCAGATGTCTGAGGGCTACAAAGTGCTGTGCTTACTCTGGGTACAAAAGTAATGGATAAAATTAAGGTCATTTTCCAACATCAGGCCTAATTATGTGCAGGCTGGCCTTCAGGCAGCAAAATTAATCTTGTACATTCAGTGGGGCAAAATGAAGAGCACCAAACCAGAGGACCATCTCACTGCTGAAATGATTTGTTGCAACACAAAATAATGCATAAATAGGGAATTCCCTGGTGCTCTTTGCCTTCTCAGCTGCACAGGGAAAATCATCAGACAAGCCTGCTGTATGAACAGCTACAAGTTTTTAAATTTTCAGCCCTTTTGTTATTTGGAACTCTTCCTATTGAAAAATAATAAATAAATGGGGGAAAATAAAGCCTTTCAAATTTGAGCATTTTCTGTAGTTAGGGAGGGAGTGATCCCCCATGTCTCTGGGGCCTAAATCATATTCCACTGATGTGAGTTTCCTAACCACTTGTGAGTGGTTTTGGAATGACCTGCCAGTGGCCTAAAATGAAAGCACAAAATTCCTTTGCCTAAAGTTAGTTAGAAATGTACAGTTTTGTTGTTTATCATTTTACTGATAAATGTAGAGGGGTTTTTTAAGGCAAACTCTTTGGAATATTGGTGAGGCCTTATCTGTAAATTCATTGCATACTGTTTTTCCCCACAAACATGCCCTGTCAGAGAAGATCAAAGGAAACTGCTCTTTTCATTGTACCCCTTCTTTGGCAAAAATCCCTGCTTCCCATAATGCCATCTGACATGCCTTGTCTGGTGAAATTTTTACTGCTACTGTGATTATTCAAAGGATTTGCCATAAAATATACATGAGTTATGGTCAGCAGTCACCCTTAGTATTTGGGGCTGTGATCAAACATGAAGGCTGTGTAATACATTTTATTGGTTTCAGGACCTTGCGTAAGAGCAGACATTTACCTGCTACATCCTCCATTAACCATCCAGCTATGGTGGAATCTTGTACTGTATTTCCCACAGCTGGTATCTAAGACTCTGCTTCCTGCTGCAGTTTAGAGGGAAAAGTCCATCCTCTCCATCATCTGTGTGCATACCTATCTATAAATATAATAATGTTTGCAAAGCTTGCATGCACTGTCTCCCTCTGCTACCTCCTTCCCCAGTGATTCGGTCACTTCATATTGTAATACTTTGTTGACTATTGATTTTTGGTTAAGGTTGGAGCCCAGTACAACTGTATGAGCATTCGTTGGCTTTAATTTGATGTTATGCTGCTGCCTTCCATTCCTTATTGACAGGCATCCTCTTATTTTCAGATTGGTGTCCATTCACTGATGAACGCGCACTAGGGGGATCATGACCTTTTCTCTTATCTGGACAGCTCTTGGCTTCATGAACATTTTTTGCTGCAGGGTGTTATTAACAACAGGGTGATAGAACAAAGAAGTGAAGCAATGGGAAGCACATCAATGTATGAAATTTGCTTTATTAGGATTCCCCTGAGGCCAGAGCAGTCCCTAATTACAGAGGTGTTACATCCCTTCTTGGAATAACAAACTATATTTTAGCAGTAATGAGAGCATGATTTTAAAAATCACTGTGTGGTTATCCTCCCACTGTACAGATGCCTATTCACATTTTCCCTGATACTGATTTTGAGAAAAATGTACAACAAAAGAAAATCTAAACAACTGTGAAATTACCTACTACCAATTGAACAAAGCATCACACATTTCAATGTATGAATTATGAATTTTTATCTTTCTTGGCATTCTATTTCACTACATAGGAATGCAATGTAATTTGTAAAATAATCTGTTTTTTTAATATGCTTATGGAGAGAAAAAGTCATGATGTATTAGTGAGGTGAATCTGAATCTCTTGTAGCATCTGGATGCTCTCTTTAGATAGATCCTGGGAAATATTATTTTTTACAGAAATCTTTTCTGAGCACACCTAGGATATGGGCTGGCATACTGAATTCTCAGGAATAGGCCTTGGCTGATGATTTCCAGATCCTTCATTCCATCTTGATGTGAATTATTTAGAGAATATCCTATTCTAATCCTCTTTTGGTCCTCCCACTCCCAGACTTCTGAGACAGACCAGAGATAAAATGAAAAGCAACCAAAATATGTTTACTGTGTACTCATGCTTACTGTATCCCATACAGCTCTTAAAAGTAGTGTGAGCTCAGCAGAGCTCATCTTAGCCTGCAGAAGCTTGAAATGCTCCCAAGACAGAGGAGCAGAGGAGACTAAGAGACCCCATTGCAAAATGTGTAACCTAGTGAGTACCCAAATAAGTGGCCCTTATGCTACTGCTACAGCCTCTGACCTCTCCTGTCAGATGTGTGTGGCTTTCTCAAAGCTCTTAGTATACAGATCTAAAAACAAATGCAGGCAAACAAAAAGGAAAACAAACCAAAAAAGACCAAAAATACCTAAAACCAAACATCAATAACCAAACAAAAAGCCCCACCCAAAGCACAGGAACCAACATTCGCAACATTCAGCTCCGTGGGTACTCCTTGACACTTTCTAATTGCACTCCTCTCACTCAGTCCTGCTTTGTCCCATCCTTCTTACCTGGCATTAGGCAGCACTGTGTGTAATAGAGGCATAGCACTGGAAACAGTGGCAGCGGTTTTCAAGTGAGCGAACTGAGACCACCTTTACCATCTTCAATGGGGTACAGAGCTTCACATCAATGTATCCCATTGCCCTCTGTTGGGCTGACCCAACACTACTTTCTTCCTGTATCAAGCAACCTTGCCTGTTGGTAAAAGTGACTCTAGCTCAAAGCAGAGCCTTGTGAGGCAGATTTCAGGGCTAGATGGGCAGAAAAGGTGGTGAAATGACAGCTCTGGTTTAATCTGATTTTAGAGATATTTATTTGTTTAAAATTGAAAGTTAAAAAATCTTCTGGCAAGGACCATTTTTAAAAGTCATCGTTACATCAGAAGTTGCTGAAATATCCCATTTTCCTGCCATACTCTCTTTCATTTGCTGTTAGTTAACAACATTAAAAAAATACAAACCACAGCAAAAACCAAACAAAAAAATTCTTGAATTCACGAAAAGTTTAAATGTTTCTAAATTGAGGCTTATACTGTCTCTTCTTCAGCCCATACATGCTTTTTCTCAGTAATAAACAGATTGTAAAGGATGGAAGGGCTCTCGTGTGTTTCAAAACTTTGATGGCAATGCTGGTTCCTTCTTTGTAAAAATTATCAAGCATTTCTCTGGCCAGAGAAGGAGAGAGAATAGGTTTTTGGAACCTGGTAAGTAGGATTTTCAGTTGGGTTTGGGGACAGGAATTACTCTATCTGGCTTAATGTGTGCTTATTTATAGGAGAGAAAACATTTCAAAAAGTGAGATCATGGTGACCTCACTTCAAAAGGCCCTGAAAGAACAGGGTGAGCTGCTCTCCTGGGAAGTGAGAAGGACAAGTCCTTATCCTTGCTCTGGAGCAGCCCCAGGGACTGATCCCTTTGCTCTATCCTGTGGTTCTGCCACCTTCACCCAACACGCCAGGGAGCTGCCTGTCTGTCACCATCACACCTTCCTCATTGCTCAGAACAGGTTTCTTTTCTTTCATTTCCTGGCATTTTGAAGAGAACATACCTTGGAAAAAAAGTTTTGCTCAGCCTGAAAGTTTTGAAAATGGAAGAAAAAAGATGCCAAGTAAAAAAAAAAAAATCTTGGGGTGTTTTTGATAGGTTATTCAACTTCCTTAGAGGATCAGAGAGAGATTCATATATACAAGCATTGCTTTGTGCTCCTTATGATTTTAAGGACCCTGGTATTTTTTCATATGTGCTGTGTACTTCACCACTCAGGACTGCATTACAGCTATTTCCCTCTCCCTGACAGTACTTTAGTCAGCCAAATACAAATTAAAGGAAACACTTAAGTAGCTCATTCCCTTTTACGAGAGAAACAATACCAATAAAAATATTTGGCTTTAGCCCTCTTCTGCCCCAGAAGCTCCTTTTAGTCTCTCTTCCCTCTCCCTAAATAGTTGTTTATTCAATATTAAACTCCTCTTTCCCAGAAGACCAAAGCATCTACATTCACACTTCACCAGCAGCATTGTGATTCAGTAATGAGGATGAAATGCTTTTGGAATCCTATGCTTATTGAAAGGCTGAAGCTAACCTGTCTACTTGGTAAGAAGATGACTTTGTTCAGCCAAGAAATATCTCTTTACTGGGCTTCTAAAGTCCACTCTACCTACTAGAGAGAATGCTAATTGAAAGACGAAGGTGTAATTGCACCAGACAAGTAATTTTTATTGAGTAATTTTTCAGTGTTAGGTGAGCAGAAACAGCAGAGTCTTCTATTAGTGTTAAGGAAAGATGCACAACTGAATCCCAGAACCTGATAATGAAAGTTTTCCTCTTTATTCTAACAGTTAAAACACATGAAATGCCTCTGCAGTTAAATTACAATTAAATACTTTTCTTTTTTAGATGGCTGACAGATTTCCAGGGCATTTGTTCCCTCAAATACGGGTGTCTGTGCTCTGTGTACCTGTGAATGCAGCATTCCCTGACATCCTTCAAAGTAGGGACAGAAAAACACACATATTCATGTGAATAGTACCACATATACTCATGTGAAAAAAAAAAAAAAAAAAAAAAAAAAAAAAAGAGCCTTAGATGGCTGATCTTTCAGATAAAAGAAATAGTTCTAGCACTAAAAGAGAAGGAGGAAGAGGATGTACAGTATGTTCTGTTGTACTATATCGTATTGTGTCATGAAAGGAAAATGGAGAGAGCAAGGGAAAGATAGTGCTTCACAGTCTGATGTTTTTTCTCTGTCTTGAGGGAATAGTCTGATTTAAAAGAAAAATCTGAAGGCCATTGTGTTTAAAACTGTTTTGGTAGTAAGATTGTATTGGAGCCAAGGGTATGCTCAGACCTATGATCTATTTTACTGTAATGCAGTACAGCTTATTAAAGCAACAATGTCTAAGACAGTTGGCTCAAAATTTTACCTTACAATACCATATGACATATACATTGTCTCCTCATAGCCCCACAAAAATGAGACATTTCCCCTTTCTAATGTAATATTTAACTCAAACATGAAAGATACATTGTGAGGGCTCAGGTCTGGTTTTGATGAAACAAAAGCCTCATAAACAAGGGAGAATTGGTGTGTCCTGTTAAGCAGTGAGCACTCAGCAAAGTCAAAGACCTGAAAAAAATATATTCTTCTTTTCCAAGTACTGGCAATGTGTGCAGCAATGGAACGGGTGCATGAAGAGATGTGATTGTTTTTCCAGGGAGTTCATAATTTAAACAGGCAGAGGGGACCAGGCAGGGACCCTTATTGGAATCTGTCTGCAGTAACATCATGGGCCAGCAGGGCTTCTGGAGTACAGAACTGCTGTGTATCAGCAGTATCCCCACAGGGGTGGATACCACTGGCAGAATATATCATGTGAAATCCCCACCCCCAGCAACGCTCACCTGTGGGTATCTCAGCTTTTCATGAAGCAGAGCATTGCTGTGCTACTGAAGGAACAGAAACTTGCTTATTCTGTTGATATCCTGTTTCAGCAGAGAGGATGAAATTGCCAGAATAAGAATTTGACCAGATAACTGCAGATAACGTTCCCCCTCTGTCCAAAATAGCCACAAGAACCACAGTGAGTACAGCTGGCAGATGGGCTAAACATAGCACAAAACCCACTAACATTATTATATTGAAATATTGGCTCAGCACTGATTAACTCTCTCTGCTTCTCACCAGCAAGTATTGAGCCATTGCAGCTCCAGCGTCTTCCTCGGCCCCACAGCAATATAGAATGTGTCTTGTTAAAATGAAAAGTTTTGCTCTGGGTAACCAAAATATAATTTATTTTCTATGCAAGAAAAGCAACATGGAATTTCAGGTCTGGGCAGGAAAACATCCCCCCCTTGTCCTCCTTACAGGGTGATGTTGGGAATCACTCCTGTGACCACTGAACACCTGTGGTGCCTGGCATGGTCAAAGCTGAGAGAGTTTAGCATCTTGCAAGGCTGGACTTATCTTGAAGGTCCAGGGATGAAAGGGAAATAGGCTTCTGTAGCCACTGTCTTGTCATCTTATAAATAGCCTTAAAGCTGTCCTTCCACTTGAAATGGACAAGAGGTATATCTTCTCTACTTGCCTGGGCGTGATTATAGAAAGATGCTTTACCTTGATATGGAGCAAAGTGCAGTAGGAAGAGATGATGTGTGTTATTTTAAAACCATGGCCAGCTAGTATCATCAGGTTAGGTGTAACATGAATAAAAGTACATTATTTTTTCCCAGTATTGTGTCTTGACAAAAACAATAATTGCTTGATGCCTCATACATATAAATATTTGGTTTCCAGGGCCAGCTTTCACTGATTTTTTATTTATTTATTTATTTATTTTTTGTATTGACACATTATAGTGAAATGCATGGAGTACTTGTAACTTGTGGAAGATTCCCTGGGATCTTCAAGAGCATTATTATTGTTGCAGCTCCTGAAGCTGCCCAGTGCTGGGACAGTTGCAAAGGACCATGTGTGATGAACTGAGGCAATCCAAAAAGCCTGTTCACTGTAGAGCAAAGGTGTTCACTGCTTTACGGTGTTTTACTCTGTGTTGTTTTTAGCTACAACTGTGCACAGGTTTTGTAAAGAAAGCTGGATGCAGCTTGCACTCATTTTAGCTTCCAGTACAAATGGCAAACTTTCATGAAGAGTGGGAAGTGGAGAAAGTGAATCTGGAGTTAGTGGCATGTGACCGGAAGATGAGAGCATTTGTGATGCAGGGAGAGGGGAAAAAAAATTAAAGTTAACTCAGTAAAATCCAGGCCAAAACCTTCCTGCTCAAGTTCAAGATAAAGGCATTTTTGTAAATTGGCAGTGAGCTTACACCATCATGATGGTGGCCAAAAAATGTTTGCGGAGATGCAGATTTCTAAAAGTGCCTGAATCAGGGCCCATATATTTTTCTTCAGCTTGTGAATCAAACCCTTCAGTTTGCTGGCTGCTTCTGCAGGACACTAAATCCTTCCACATTCTGTTGGCATCAGAGAAACTCAAGGACAGTCAAAGCACTCCGGATATATTTTTTCGAAGCACTCAGCATTGAATTAAGTGGTTGCCAGGCTGTCTAATATTTGGTATCTTGAAAAATCTATCTGCAGCTACAAGTATAACTATCAATTATTTTGTAATAATTATTGAAAACACACGAATTTTCCACATATTCAGCAGAGACCTGTGCTATGGGCAGAGGCACCAGGGCACAGAAACTCCCAGCCAGGGAAGGGTCAGAAGCCTGCCTTGCACATACTGTAACCCCTTCTCCTTGTCCACACACACATACTTGGCAAAATCAGGCTGCTATGGTTAAAGAAGCACGGGAAGCATCCTTTGAAATAATTCTTACAAGCCCCATTATAAAGCTTATTTTCAAACCAGATGCTATGTTTTAATGACAAGCTTTGAAACTTAGCCATAACAAAGACTGGAGGGATTTTGGGATGATAATTCATGTAAAATAGACCATGCTCCAATAATACCCAAGTATCCATATAAAAGATCCCATCTGTTTTCCCAGCATTAAATTAATTGCATCCATCACTTGGTCTACATCAGCTAACATTTGACAGTCTTAATTTTGCTTTACTGCTAGTTCCAAATGGAAGTTGTTGCAGTGAGCAAGGGGTAGCACAATTGGTTCTGGTCTGTAGCTATGTTTACATACACAGTAATATCTGCATCTCCTTGTCAGAACTGAGATCCATAGAGGAAGAGACATAAAGGTGCACAAATGGATTGATGCTCTGCTGAAAAAGGTGTATATTTATTTATTTATTTGCAACTGTGAGATGCTTGCAGCTTGTTCCTCTATAGAAACCACTGCAAAATTGCTACTTTGAACCAAATGATTAAATACCAGGTTTGAGGTCTGACATTCATGTGACATCTGTAACATTTTGTTGAGCTTTACTGAAACTGTTGAAGTTCTTTACTGCATTATGTTTTACAGAGAAAACATGTAACAAAACATGCTACCTAGGGCTTCTTTCACTTTTGTCCTGCATCTGTAAAATCTCACCAAGGAACTCTGCTGACATGGCTGTAAAACAAAATTAAATACAGGGATACGAGGGTTAAAATAAAACACTGCCTAATATCTCAGGTAATTTGCACGTTAAAGAGAGCTGTGGAATGAATTACGATGTCATGTCAGAAGCCACACTTCAACCTCAAATCTGCCAATCATTATAAAGCTGAGTTTGTTGGGCCTTAGATACAGGGACCCAGCCAACTGCCTCAGGCAACCTCCATACTTATTAGACAACATGGACCCCAGGGAGCTTTTCAGAGCATGGCCCTCACCACCTGGCTAAAGCAGAGAGTAATGAAAGGCAGCAGTACAACAAAGCACTAAGTGACTACAGCCCTGGCTGCAGAGCATGAATCCAGTGCCTACCAGGGCAAGTAGACTCAGTCCCAGGGGATGGACAGACACGTTAGATTTGTTTTTCACATCCTCTATTTTTAGCACTTTCTTCAGAAGACATTCCAAAATGTTTGTAGCATCCCTATTCCATACATTGATGAGCCTGTGGTCTTTGCTCGACTTGGCGAGCCTGCAAAGAAGCAGCAGTTTCCCCTTAGCTGGATGGATCTTCTTGGGGGTTTGTTTTTGCTTTGTGATTTTGACACGGGCAGATGTAGAGTCGAATTATTGATCCGCCGGCGTTTCTTCCTGCTGTGTTGGGTATCAGAGCCTAGAGGGAGCCATCTACGCGGGCTGCGCTCCGAGGAGGAGGAGGAGAAGGAGAGC